>NW_018229368.1:99643-147574 GCF_001263595.1 Phalaenopsis equestris
AGTAGATCTCTGAGGTATCCAACAGGTTAAGAGGAAGAAGCAGGTCCATGCTTTTCTCTTATCACCTGGCGAAAAGCCTCGAGCTCATTTAAACTTATTATGTTGCTTAATAATTCATCCTTTGAACACCCTAATGCTCAATGAGCATTGATGTATCAATTATCCCTAAGAGTAAGGCAATTATCATTTGTAATTTAATTTTGAATATTATGTGGGTGAAGACCCTTGAAGAGGCAAGTTAGTGTTATTGGAAAACTTAGTCAAATTTTGGTCTTAATTGGGCTTGTAGTGTTTGAAGGATGTTTTAATTTTAAATGATGCTTGCTTTTCTAATCATTCTTTAAATGAAACTTGATTTAACCTAAGTCACTACTGAGCCCTTAAGACCTAGGTGAGTGTCTTAGTTAATTTTGAAAAGGTTAAGTTTTAGGTGGTCATGATTCATGATGTGAATTTTATTTTTAAAAAAAATCAAAATAGGGGTATTAAATTGATTAATTATTGACTTCAAAAGTCATACCCCTAAGTCCCAGGTTCATTTTATTTAAATAAACTTCCAAATTTTGATAATTTAGAAATTTATTAAACTATCTTTTCAATTAGGAAAATGAGGTTGGTTTCTACCAATTAACCCCTTGTGTTTCAAACATCCAAATTAAGATCAGAGGTTGCCCATTTCCCTCCTTGAATTAAGCCTAAATGTTAATTAAGGCTAAATTTCCAAAATTACACATTTGCCCCTAAGGCTCTAACGCTTCATAATTCATCAAATTTAATTCAAATGACTTTGACATTTTTATCCTACCTCACTCATGAGTCAATTAAGACATCAGGGGAGAAAATGTGATTTTCCAAAATTTAATGTAATTTATATATTTATTTTCATACAAAAGTAGGATTTTTCAAAGAAAATTCCTAACTTGACCAAAGCAAATCCTAATCCCTTGAAATTTTTACTGGAGGTAGACTTAGACCAGAGAATCATTGGTTATATTAAACCAAAGAAGTCTTTGAACTAAATTTCATGATTTTTTGAATTTCATTTGATTTATTGAAATTACTTTAAGTTCTAGGGTGTTTACTAAATATAAAATATTTTAAAATGGAGAAAATTGTGTTTTATATTTTTGAAAAATTCTCTTAAGGTCAGAGAACTTAGAGCAAAAAATTTTATATTTTTTTGAATTTTATTTGATTTATTGGAATTATTTTTAGTGAAAACCCATTTTTAGCCTTTAAAAAATTATTTTTAGGCTTTGAAATTCAATTTATTTATTTATAAAATTAGGAAAAATATCTCAATTGTTCCTAAGTGCTTAGAAAGCAATTTAGAACATTTCCATGAGTTTCATTATTTTTTGTGATTTTTAGGGATTTGTAATTATTTAAATACTTAAAATAGGCTAAAAATCAAGTTTTTATTTTAAATATCATTTTATTTTTAAAAAAATAACCCCGATCAAAGAGAACTTAAAAAATTAATTTTAATAATTTTTCAAGTTATATTTTAATTATTAAAAATTATTTTAGTGCCAAAAATGTTAATTAACTTGAATAATTAATTTAAGTTATCAAATGAATTTAAAATGCTTTGAAATTTTTATGGTGAGTTTTTTGGATCCTAAAAAATAGTGGAGATTAAAAATCAAGTCATTTTGTTGTTTGTACTTTTCAAAATTAATTATTTTAGTGATTTGGGGTTTAAAAAGATTAGGTGTATTTTGAATGCTTTGGCTCATGAAAAATTTTCTTAAGGGTTCTCTAGTCACAGTAAACCTTCAAAAATTTTCTTGGATTTTTCTAAGCAACATGCTAATTTCCATGATTAATTTAAGCCAATAATGCATATAAACTTGAAAAATATGATTCTCTGTCTACGGACCTCCTTTGACTTTAGAAAAATCAGGAATGTTCCCTAAGATAGAGGCAACAACAAGCTAAAATTTCAAGTCATATATTACCACATGCATGGAGAATAAAAACATCCAAATAAGTATGAAATAAGCATTTAATTAATTAAAAATAAAATATGCATCACATCGACTTAAAATTATTTCCAGATTGTTTTCCTCTATTCACTGAGCAAGAGGGTATTTTTATTTTATTTTTATGATTTTTCTACACCAAGATATTAATTTTTTAAGTTAGGGGTTATTTTCTGAATTAACTAAATCCCTATTTATCTATTTAAACGCGCGGCGCCACCTCAACCTACAATGGCTCTAAAGCTCCACGCGGCGCACTCCCATTCAACGTCTCCATCCACCTCAGCGCTGACTCAGCCTGTGGCTTATGTTCTGAAGCGCTGTCCGGCTTGATGTCGACCATCCACCCGATACACGCGCGATCGGACGACTCCCGGTCATCGTTCCCGATAGCCTAGTCCGAGAACTGTCCATCTTCTAGCCTTAAGATCTCTCTCATTTCTTAACCAAATTAAGTGAATTTTTTTTTTAAATGCTATTCTAGACTAGAGTAACATATCCATATGGTTATGATGCCATGAAATCAACTCAAAACAAATGGAGAGTTCAAATAGGCTCGAGAGTAAGAGAAGTTTTATACCTTGGCTCTGAGAAGTGTAGCTTCAATCGTTCTCAGCACATTTTTTTGGATCTAAGGAGGCTAGGGATTGAGTTTCTAGCCTTGGTGTAAAGCCTAGGTATGATTTTGATCAAACCCAATTTTGGGTGTTGGTCTAGAGCTATTTTTAGAGGCTATTTCAGAGGGTAATTTGATGCGGCTTTGTCTTCTCTTACTGTTGTGAAGGTGTGGGCACAAGCAATTGAATTTTGGTGGAGTTTTCAGGGATTTCCTGTTTCTTTCCTAATTTTCAAGCTCAAAATTAGGGTTACACAGTGAGAATCAAGGCAATGGAGTAATTCGAATGGGCTGTGGAGGTCTCAAAGACGCTCTATCACTAATTTGAGAAGCTCTCTCTGAGAAAAATTTAGCACACCTCCCATGGTCGTGGAGGTGAGTTTTATAAAAATGGCCATGGGGTGGCTCTCAGGGCAAATGTTTGGGTGCATTGTGGTGCTTTGGTGGAGAGCAGAGGAGCTCTACAATATGGTTTGGCTGAGCTGGCCTATAGGTTTGATTTGGGTGAAGGTCCATGGCAGGGGGAGGTGGCTAGGTGCTCAGGGCATCCAGGAGAATCTGTCAAAGCAACTTAATGCAATGGGGTTTAGTTTTAGTAAAGGTATCTTAAGCATGTGCAATTTTGGAAATAAGATCCCTTAATTTGGGGGGTTTTTGGTCCATGACTTAATTTAGGTGGTTAGATGGGTTTTGGCTCAGTCTTAGGGTCTAACCAATGGCTGAGGTGGAGTTAATTTGATGACTTTGGGGTAGTAAGGCCATCTTTAATGCATAGGTTCAATGTGGGTTCAAGTGATCAAAGTTTTGGTTTGGGCTAGGTTAGCCATGTCAATTGGCCTAATTGATTGATCAACATTGTGTAGATGATTGTTATGAATATTTTTGGTGAAAGGTTGAAGTGATTTTGAGTTCAACTGGTAGGTCAATTTGAGGGATTTTTGAAATTTGGTCAATTTGGGCATGTTGGGCTAGACATGGGTCTAGGTTGGGATAGTCTTGGGCTAAGTCCAAATTGAATGGTCCACATGATCAAGGGAGATGTTGTGAATATTTTTCATGAAGGGTAGAGTGGAAATTTTGGGGTTAAGACCCTTAATTTGGTGAAAGTTGATGATATGGCCAATTTGGGGTATGTTTGGGGCTTTTTGGACTTAGGTTGAAATCAAATGAATTTGAGGTCTCACCAAGGCAAATTGAAGGTCAAGTTTGATTTATGGGATTTTATGAAGGGTTTTTAACACAAATTGTTGTCGATTGAGTGGACCATGGGATTTATTTGGTGGAACCAAGTCATAGGGCCAAAATTGGCGTTTTGATCTAAATCAAAATTGGGTTCAAATCATGGACCAATTGAGCTTGGATTTGGTCTATATTGGTCATATCAAGAGTTAATTTGAGTTTAGAATTAAAATTGGGGTAAATTAAGACCAATTGGCTAGACATTTGAGGTAATTTGGGAAAATATGGGCCTTTAAAGGGCGATTTGGGGGTTTTGATCAAAGATGGCCAAATTGGCTAAATTGCTTCAAATTAGCCAAATTGGGTCATGTGACAGTTGAGAAAAATGAAATTGGGAATATTGGAAAGGTTTTGGGAATTTTTGGGATTTTTTGGAATTTTTGGAATCTTAGGCTAAGGAGGGGTATTTTGGTAATTTGGTCAACTTTGGTGATTTTGGGTAGTTTGGGTGTTTTCAAGGTGTTTGAAATGATTTTGAACCAAGTTGGGTATTTTGGGTAAATTTGAGAATTTTGGCCAAATTTGGGGCCTCAAGGGTATCTAGGTAATTTGGGTGAGTTTAGGGGCAAAAGGCTAGGTTGGGCATCTTGGTAGAGTTGGAGTACCAACCACCATTACCAACCACCATTAATATTAATAAGCCATGGACCAATAGAAACCCCATTTTGGGTCCTCTCCGTAGTGGTCTTAGACAAACCCTAGCCTAAGGCTAATGGGTTTAGGGGACCACCTACATGAGTCTCCCAAAGGTATCAAAGGACCAGAACATAACATATTTAGGTTTAGGGTAGTGAGTGATTGTGAGTGTAAATGATTGCAAGTGAGTGCCTTAGCCCTAGACCAACACCCAGGGTCAACCCTAAGGTCCAGTAGTCCTAAGGGTAACTCATCTTGAGTTTCCCCCATAGTGACCCCACCTACTAAGTGCTAGAGGTTATGACCAATATGTGGAACTCCAAGTTGAGCAGAGAAGAGTGTAGAATTTCTAATGGTGAAGGTTCCATGTCTAGTTTTCTAAGAATAGTCAGTAAAAAGTCCTATGACTAGATCTTAGGCTACTAAAGAGGAAAAACTAAACCTTAACCAAAAGTGAGGTAAACAAAAATCTTTTAATTCATGATAAGAGGTTTAAAATTTAGTTTCAAAAAATTTTAAAAATGTATTTAAATTTGTAAAGTTCTTTGAATTTTCATTCTTCTTCAAAACAAAACTTTTAATTTAAGAGTCTTTTTTTAAAGAAAAAATCTATAGAGACATCTTTAATTTAAGCTTGAGCTTTCTTAATTTCAAAAAATAAGAAATTTAGAACACATTTAACAAATATAAAAAAGGCTTTTTATGAGTTATCTTATATTTTAAAAATATGAAAGTTTAGAGCATATTTTATTTAGATATAGATACATACTCGTGCCTCTAGGGTTTGGGTTTTAAAACTTTATAACATATTATTGAAATCAATATGCGTAAGTTGTGGTTCAAATTTAGAGTTGGATCATCTTTATGGGCTCAATTTTTGCATCATAAGTATTGTTCTCATCAACACCCATCCTTGGTCAATTGGAAAGTGGGGATTCCAAAATTTGGAAATTTATTTTATTGGCCAGAACTTTGGCTAATCAATTCATTTACTTGGATATTGGTGAGGGAAAGGTCTCTTTTCGGCATGAGCATTGGGGGTCTCTAATCTTCATGGTGTTAGTTCTCCTTTAAATGATGATAAGCTAGTTTTTGATTGTTGGATTAATGGCAACTGATACATAATTAAATTAAGGGAGCTGTTGGGGGAGAGTGTTGTTTCTATTGCTAAATTCTTATATCTTGAGATAAACCTGATAAGCCTCTATGGAAATTCATTACAAGTGCTTCTATATCAAAAATGTTATATAATAATATGCATATTTTTGATAGCTGGAAATGGGGTCATTGGATATAGCATGCTTATATCTCTTCGTCCATATCATTTTTCCTTTGGAGATTTTTCTACTCATCGCTTCCACTTAATGACATCCTAAAGTTAAACAGTTTGAGGTTGGCTTCAAAGTGCTACTTATGCAAATGTGGTTAGGAAACTTATAAACATCTCTTTTTTTATTGTTCCTTCTCCCAAGCTGTCTTGAAAATGATTGGGAGACTTTTACATATGAATTGGCCACATATATTCAATATATAAAATTTTTGGGGTGCTTGGAATTTTCACATAATTATGATAAAAAGCTTGCTTACTTTCCTTTAGTTGTTTTATGGTTTTTATGGTCTGCTGGAAATCGTCACAAACATGCAAGCTCTAATCCTTCCCTCATTGTCTTATATAATTTCACATTATTAATGTTTCACATATTTTGGGAAGTGCCTTACCTAGTTTTGTTAAGAATATGGGTGGAAAGCCTCTACTAGTTAGATTGCAACCCCCTACCCACAGTTGGATTAAGGTAAATATTGATGGGAGTTGGACTCCAAATGTAGCTGGTGTTGGAGGTATTTTTAAAAATTCATTTGGGAATTTCTTTCTTTCTTTTTTTCACCTATTTATGCTCAAAGCCCTTTTGAAGCTGAATGTTGGGTTGTTCTGTTTGTTGTACAAATGGCGGTGATCTTTGCTTTTCCTAAGCTAATCATTGAAAAAGATTCTATGTTGATTTATAACATTCTTACAAAGGTCACTGACCCCTTGTGGAATTTACTTTTCCTTTTCAATTGAATTTAGCATCTTCTTTCTTCTAATCAACTCCAGATTCAGACTACTTTTATACACATGGAAGGTAATGCACCGACTGACAGGTTGGATAAGAGAGGCTATTTTGGGGTCTCTGATGGTTTGCAACCCCTACTGCCTTTAAGGAAACTTATGATTGGGGATAAACTTGATATCCCCTATATTAGAATTTAAATTTTGCATGTTTTCTTTGTTATCGTATCATTCTGCAAGCTTCTTCGGTTATCCTTCTGTCTTCAAGCTGTTGCTTTGGTTTCCCTTACTACTGCTGTCAGTTTTTGGAGATTACAGGTCTCAGTTACATTTGAACAATGCCTGAAGTTGTTTCTTCCCTTCTGTCAATTCTCTCATTTTGATTTTCTGAAGCTGCTCTCTCCTTCGGCCTTCACGCTGTTATCTTGGTTTACTGGAACAAATTCCTTTAGTTGTTGTCTGGGTTTCCTTACTGATGTCTTGGTTTTAAGCTAGTGTATTTGGTTTCTTTATTGCTGCTGTCAATTTTTTTTGGAGATTACAGGTTCTCGGTTCACTGGAACATATGCTTGAAGCTGCACTTGGTTTTAGATTTGTTGTTTATTTGTTTTGGTTGAGGTTTTTTGGTATACAATCTCTTATTTTTTTGTCTCTTTTTGGGTATACCTTTTTGTTTTGATTATTTTGGCTTTGAGTGTGGTTTGTAGGTGGTTGAGAACCCCCTTATATTTTTAGTTAGGGGGAACTCAACCCAACAAATTTTGTACTCATCTTTTTTATCTAACATGTAGATGTCACTTTAAAACAATTATCATATCTTTGCCCTAAAACAACTCATATAGCATAAATACTAGCATCACACATTAATTCAAAAGGTTTTGTTCAATCAGGTGAAATAATAAGTGAAATAATAATAGGTGGAGTGATTAATTTTCCTTAATTGAAAGCATTAAGACATTCTTCATGAAAATCAAAGTTACTATCTTTTCCAAAAGTTTACATAATGGCTTAGAAATTTTAGAAAATCTTTAATATAGTGCTTATAGAAACCGCCATGTCCTAGAAAACTTCTAATTCTTTTAACATTAGCATGAGGTGGTAATTCTGCAATCATTTGAATTTTTATTGGATATAGTTCCATGCCTTTCTCAAAAATTTTATGTCCAGACACAATTCCTCTTGCAACCATAAATTGACATTTTTTTTCAATTTAGAACAAAGTTTGTTTCTTCTTAGCATTTTAGAACCTTTGTCAAATGATCTAAATATGAGTTAAAAGAAGTTCCAAAAACTGAGAAATCATCCATAAAAGCTTCAATTCCTTCCTCAATTAAATCACAAAAAATTGACATCATACATCTTTGGAAAGTTGCAGGTGCATTACATAATCTAAATGTCATTCTGCTAAAAGCAAATGTTCTATAAGGACTAGTAAAAGTTGTCTTCTCTTGATCCTTAGGAGCAATAGTTATTTGGTGGTATCTAGAATATCTATCCAAAAAGCAAAAATTATAGTTCCCAGCTAATCTATCCAACATTTGATCCATAAAAGGTAGAGGAAAATGATCTTTCCTGGTGGCCTGCATTTAATTTTTTATAACAGATTCATCATCCATTGACTAGTCTTGTAGGAATTAACTCATTCTTTTCATTTCAACCACAGTCACTACCCCTTTCTTAGGAACACAGTGAATGGGACTAACCCATGAACTATCTGAAATTGGATAAATAATTCCAGTATCCAACCACTTTAAAATTTTTTTCTTAACAAAAATTTTCATTATAGGATTTAATCTTCTTTGAGGATCAATTCTAGGCTTATAATCATCTTCCATTAAAATTCTACGCATACAGATTGAAGGGTTGATTCCTTTAATATCAACTTATGTCCATCCAAAGGCTTTCTTATGATTTTCAATGTCTCCAATAATTTTTTTTCTTGTTCTGCAATTAGGTCTGAGAATATAGTAATAGGTAATGTAGATGAGTTCCCTAAAAATGCATACTTTAAATGAGTAGGTAGAACCTTCATCTCAAGGTCAAGAAGTTTTTCAATAGATGGTATCAGAGGTTTACTATTTTCAATAATGTCTAAAATTTCAAATCCTTATTGAACATAATTTAATTCATCAGTATTTTTCTCATTTGATTCATCTTCAGAATCTCTTTCAATTTCATTTTCAAATTATTTTTGCTCCAAAGTTACTTCATCTTTTTGATCTGATATGACTTCAAATCTTTCCTAAAAAAAATTAACAATCATATAATCAGCTATATCTATTCTGTAATATTTACTATCTTTTCCTTTACCAAGATACTTCATTTATTTGAGTACATTAAATGTTACTTCCTGATCATTAACCCTCATGGTTAATTCTCCTTTTTGCACATCTATCATTGCACATACAATAACTAGGAAATGTCTACCTAAAATAATAGAAATTTCCTTATCTCTTTCATATCCAACACAATGAAATCAACAGTGAAGATAAATTTATCCACTTTAATCAGCACATTTTCTATATCCCCTTTAAGATAAGTTATAGATCGATCAACTAACTGTAGGGTTAGAGTAGTGGGAGAAATGTCTCCTAAAACTAATCTTTTAAATATAGATAATGATATGAGATTAATGCTTGCTCCCATATCACATAAAATTTTTTACACAAGGTATGGTGAAATTACCAGGATCTTTGAGTTTTTTAGGAAGTTTTTTTTTTAATGCATCAGTCTCATAATCTTTAAACTTTCTTTTTTTAATTAAAATTTCTTTCATAAATTTAGCATAACTTGACATTTATTCTAAAGCTTCTACAAAAAGAATAATAATTATAAGCTTTTTAAATATCTCAACAAATCATGAAAATTGTTGATCAAGTTTTTGCTATCTAAGTCTTTAGGAAAAAGGACGTGGTGGTCTTTCTAAATTATTCTTAGTTGGAGAAACTGTTGTTTCCAATTCCTAGGAATACTTTCTTCAGGTTTTTTAGTTTCTTTATCTTCTCTCTCAACTTCAATTTCTCTTTGAACACCGACACTCAATTCTTTCGCACTTCTTAGTTGGACAGCTTTAACTTGCTCTTGCTCTTTAATTTTATCTTTTAGATTGATCTTAACGTTACTAGGAAGTGCTCTCTGAGGCCTATTGCTAAATGCGTTAGCAATTTATCCCTGTTGATTTTCTATGTTTTGAATAGTAGCACTTTGACTTGTATTTAATTACCCATTTGTAACACCACTTCTTTTATAAACAACTTCTTCTCTTGAACTTGTTGTTTACTGTTAAATCTAGGAGGATAAGTAGGTCTAAAGTTAGAATTAACCTGATTGTTCCAGTTTCTGAATGGGCTTACTTGATTGTTCCCTCATTTTTTACTTCCACCACTATAATTGTTATTCCAGTTAAAATTTGGATGGTTTTTCCAACCTGGGTTGTAATAATTAGAATATGGGTTATTGAGTCTATTTATAACATTTATACTTTCTAATGAAGTTTGAGAATCAAGCATTTGTGATAGTGAATTTTCTTCAATCAAATGAGTTGTTTGAGAAAAATTCATTCAAATTTGGTCTATTTTCCTAGATATTGCGGCAGCTTGAGAAGCAACTTTTGAAATAGCGTCATTATCATGAATACTGGCTATTTTCTTAGGATTTACCCTTCAGAAGACCATTAAAAATTATTTGTAGCTATTTCTTCAATTAAAGAATAGGCTTCATCAAATGGTTTAAACAATAATGAACCACCAGTAACAGCATTTATAATAGATCTAAGGGATCCTGCTAACCCATTATAAAAGCAGCATTTATAATAGATCTAAGGGATCCTACTAACCCATTATAAAATTTTTGAATGATTAACTTGTTTGGTAAAGCATGATGTAGACACTTTATAAAGAGTTCCTTAAATCATTCCCAAGCTTCATAAATTGACTCTCATTCATACTGAGTAAAAGATGTAATGTCATTTCTAAGCTTAGCTGTTTTTTAAGGTGGAAAATACCTAGCCAGAAATTTTTGTGCCAAATCTCCCCAAGTTCTAATAGATCCAAGTGCTAACAAATTTTACCACATCTTAGCTTTTTACTTTAATGATAAAGGAAAAAGTCTAACTCCAATAGCAGAATTGATGCAACATCATTATTAAATTGAGCACACGGTTCTAAAATACTTGGTAAAAGTAAATTTGGATCCTCAGATGGCGTTCCCCAAAACTAGTTGTTTTGCACCATTTGTATAATTTCATGTTTAAGTTAAAATAAGTTAGCCGCTACAGTAAGAGCTTAAATTCATAAGTGAATTTCATCTTTCGTAGGATTTACATAATCCCTTACAGGTTTTTGTAAACTATGATGTTCATTTTCAGCATTTTCAATCTCTATATTATTTTGTGAAGTGTTTGTCATATCTTGAAAATTATAAATTCTTCCTTGTTTCAACAATTTTCTTATAGTACGTTCTAAATTAGAATTGTAGAGCACTAAATCTTCAGTTCCTGAACTACACATACAAATGCTAAAATTTCATAAAATAAAAAAACATAACAAAAAGAAATAATATTTTTTTTTAATTTATAGATTTTTAATATATTTTTGGCTTTTAGTTTTTTAAATTTACTAAAATAAAATCTATAATTCAAATAAAATTGCAATTTAAAAAGTTTCATTAATTTCCTAATTTAAAAAGTTCTATTACTTTCCCCGGAAACAGCACTAAAAACTTAATCGGTCCCGTAATTACGTGTTATTAATCTCCAAAATAATGCCAAAAACTTGTCCCAATTTATATTTAGTAGCTAGTGTGAAAAAAAAAATGATATAGAAAATAAATAAAAAAAACTTCACACTAGAGTTACTACGCAAGTATACATATAAATTCAAGTAATATGAGATTTTCTTTCAAAACCCCAGTATTGATACCAAGAGGAAAGTTAAATTCTTTAAATTGAACTTGCGAAATTCTATCTAAATTATAGATAAAAGAAAAGTAGAACAATGTCAATATGATTACAAAGGTTAACACTAAATTAAAGCGAAAAGAAACGACTATGTTTAACCGTTAAACAAAGTAAATTTAAGGAGTTTGAATATTATAAAAAGATCTTTCCCCTTGCAAAGAGATTTTAATCTGTGTAGGATTTGAATGACTAAGTATAAGATGTTGCATTGTGACAAATAAGAGCATTCCTATTCGTTACCCCCTCCCGATGTTAGCAAAGAACATTGGTTAATTTAGATTTTTTCACCAGCTTGTGTAGTAGTGCTGAGTATATTCTAGCCTCTCACCTCCAGAATATCCACTGTGCCCTCTCTATAAGACTTATTAGGGTTCCTTACGATCCAAACTCTGAACTAAATTGATAAAAATGATCTAGTCTGTCACCCTAGAAACATCAATTCTACACCCAGGATAACTTATCTCTCTATCTATTTTCAATCCCCTTAGGTGATCACAACGGCTATGCCCAAAATGAAGTGTGAGACTCACTAGTTTGGTGAAATCATAGCTTTCTTGGGTCTTTATGTTTCTCAACAATGGCTAATTTGTATAGTCAATGAAGAATCGGTGAAAATTTCATCACAATTTCTTAAAGTAAAAAGAAATATTTAAATCATTCCCAAATGCAAGAAGAAAGAAAGGGACTACTCAAAATTCATGGAGAATAAAGAAAAAAACATGATTTGTATTGAATTCCATGTCTTAGAAACAAAAAAACTTAAACACAAATACAAAGTACCTTATGTCTTCTCCCCAACAAAAATTTTGGAGTCTCCTTAAAGATTTCTCCAAAATCTTTCTCTTAAAAACACAAAAAAAACATAAACTCACACTTAAACACAAAAGTAGAACTTCTTAAAGCCTTCAAATACTGCCAAAAAGTCCTCTCTTTCATCCCATTTTTGTCCCTATTAATAGATCTCTGAAAATAACCAATGGTTTCTTTAAATACCCCTTCAAAATTTGGCCAAATTCATTGAAACTTCTAGAAGGAAAGTTACTGGCGCTATAGCACCATTTTGGGTGTTATAGCTTTCATTACACCCATCTGTAGAACTATAGCGCCAGGTAGCGGCGCTATGGCGCCATATAAAATGCATCATTTTTCTCTCATTTTCTCTAAATGTCCATTCCATGTACCTAAAAAAAAAACATAAAAAATGCCTTCTTTTAAAGTGCAATATCGCTAAAAATATGCATTAAAATATCATAAAATATGCACTAAAAATAGGTAATTTTAAGGTGGATGATCGATTCCCTCTTTGAATACGCCTCCAGCTCCAACACCTTTGGACGACCAACTTCCATCAACTTTAGCCTTTAGTCAAGCCTTACCTGGTTTTCTCCACAAACATGATGAATAAATACTTTCTATTTGTTGTAAATCTCCCTTCCCTACTCTATAAAACATCTTAAGTCAGCAAGGAATGTATTTTTATAACCCTCATATAAAAACACTTTATGTATATAAGTTAAAACATTTGCAGCAACATAGTGCTCATAAGCTACATCTACATTGTGTCTAGCATTATTTATAGCCTTCCAGAGATACCATAATGCAATGTATAGAAATATATTAAGAATGTGTTTATATTGTTTACTTATGTAAGCACGACAATCAACCAAACTGCACCAACCCCACCTATTAACTTTCATACCAAAAGCATCACCCAATCTTGCTCATATAGGTAAAGCAAAGGGGGGCATTTAAAAAACAAGTGATTAGCATAATCGTCCACTATCTTATAGAGGATGCATTAAGAAGGGAGTCTCAATCCTTTAGGAATGAAGATATCATCAAAAGGTAATAATTGTAACAACAACATCCACGGAAAAAAGGACATGAAAATAGGTGAGGGAAAAAAAACACATTTACGTGTTCCCTCTTTGAATACACCTCCAGTTCCAACAACTTTGGAAGACCAACTTCCATCAATGTTAACCTTGAACCAAGCCTTACCCTGTATTCTCCACATAACCTACTGAACTAAGCTTTTTTATTCGTTGTAATTATCCCTTCCCTACTTAGTAAAATATCTTAAGCCAGTAACAAAATGTATTGATATAACCCCCATATAAAAATAATTTATGTATATAAGGTAGAACATTTGTACAAACACGGTGTTTCTGGGCTACATCCACATTTTTTCTAGCATTAGTATTGGCCATCCAAAGAAACCATAATACAATGTATGGAAATAGATTAACATTGTGTTTATATTGTTTACTCTAGTAAGCTTGACAATCAGCCAAATTGCACCAACCCCACTTATCAACTTGGATACCAAAAGCATCACCCAATCTAGCCTATAAAACTAAGGCAAAGGGGCATTTAAAAAAAGAAAAGTGATTAGCGTAATCTTTCTCTGTGTTATAAAGGATGCATTGAGAAGAGATTCTCAATCTTCTAGGCTTGAGAATATCATCAAAAGGTAGCAATTGTGAATACAACTTCCATGGAAAAAAGATAGAAAAAATGAGAGAGCCTTACACCCAATATATTTTCGCCAATCAGTCACATGTCAAGAGTAAGGATTTATGTAGATGGCCTTTGTAATAGACATAAAAGCAGAGAAAGTTGTTACGTATCCTTTCTTGTTTTATCTACTGGGATCATGGAAATGGTATTTTCATGACACTCACCAAAATTTTCCCAAAGTAAAATATTGTCCCACTCATTTTCTAGCCAAGAATCTGCCACTTTGTGCTCCCCCAGATCCTCAGTAAAAGCAGAAGACAAATCTTCCATGCACCAAATGTCTTGCTAAAAGGACAAATCACCCTTTCCTTGATCCCAATATTTATTTGTCTCTTCTGATTCCCTAGGTTTAATCAAAGCCTTCCAAACTTTAGAATTACCCACTTTTAATGTAGCTATAGTTAGATGAGTCCCCTTAAAATATTTAAAATGCATGAAGTTGGCCCACAGTGAAGTGCTGACTCTAAATTTGTGTCAGAGCTTAATGAAATTTGTTTAAGCAATGTGATGCATTTTCTTGAAAGCCCAAACCACCAGCATGCAAAGGTTGGCATACCCTCTTCCAACTTGCCCAATGTTTCTTGTTCTTCTCTCCATCCCAAAGGAATTTGTTAAAACATAATTCAAGGGAAAGTTGTGTGCTAGATTTCATTTGTAATACTTGAAGTTCATATAAAGGTAGAGAGTTTAGAAAACTTTTGAATAGAGTGACTATGCTCCCATATGATAAAAAGGTGTTTTTTTCAATCTAGAATGTGTTTTTTAATATTGTCCACCACCCCATAAAAACTATCACTTTAAACAGATTTAACCTAAGACACTTAATAGACTACTCAGATATAGTGAAAGTAGTGTAATCCCTTAACCAATTACCCAAGGGTCTCTTGATAAGTTTGCTCATAAATAGTTGGCATTTTGAGGTGTTAAAAGTCATATCCAAGATGCTTTGAAACTTTAACAACAAATCAAAAGTTTTTCTCACTGAAACCTTCCCAACATTTGTAAAAATGATTGCAGCATTAGCATAAGCAAGATGGCTAATGACCATCTTAGATTTAGATTTAGCATTTGTGTTTGTAGCTCATTCACCATGCAAGTAACATAATTAAAGGAAATGATGAAAATAGTAGGTGAGAGGGGATCCCCTTGCTTTATGTAATGGTATCATTTTCACTTAAATAAGTAAATAGATGTAGCTAATATGAACATATGATCCTCAGAGGGTTGATTGGATAAACAATGCTTATGCCCATCTCTTGAAAAGGACACAAAACTATTGTAAGTTATAACACATTAAACAATTGATACAAAAGTTTACCGTAGACCTAATTTCGACGCTAATGATATAATGATTTCATATAGTTATTAATCAATAGTGTTAGTAATATCAGTCTTTTTTTAATTTTTAATTTCATATTTGGGTCAAATTGGCGAACACCACAGAATCCATCATGTACTTTGATCGCAATCTTATGAACTTTATTTTTGTCAATATAATATTTTCACATTTGATCAAATGATCTTCGACATAGAGTTTCATCAATAAAAACATAAGATAACACTTCTTTTCTTGATTTCATGGACAAGTTATTTCTCTTAAGATTGTTTTCTTCATTACAAATATTCAATGAATGACCATCTTAAATCAATCATTCATCGTTTACATCAAGAGTAATATTTCCTTCAAATACTTACTTAATATTGTACCCCCTATCCATATAAAATAAACACTTATAATTTTGAACTTCTATAGGAATGAATTCTTTTTCAAGTAAAATAATTTTCTATGCAATCTTTGTCAAAGCATCAATTATGAAATTTATACCGAGGGGAATTAAATACGAAGTCACAAGAACCCAACATCAGAAATTTCAGTTCATATTGTTAGTGTTATCGTAGTCTTGATTTCAGAATTTCAAAAAGTCTTATAACTTGGTTTATCACCTAGCTACCAACCTTCAAATATTGCAATCTCCTCAGCGCCTATGAGAATAGCTATTTCCGAATCAATTATCAAAGCTTAATACATAAATTCATTTTTCATACAAGTCTTTGATAAGTCGTAAAAATTTCACAATATCAATTTATCAAGAGTTATAAATGCCACTTTAATTCCGACTTTCCCTAAGAGAACATATCATGGTTCTTTACCTTTTTATGTACATGTAGCATCATCAAAATATATCTCCCTATACGGGCTACCTTTATCCTTTGTACGCATGAATTATCATTTAAAGATAGATTTATGAAAAATTGACATACTACTGAAAAGTTAAGCATGCGCCTTTCATTTCACAATACATAGTGGAATAAATATTATGTAAAACTATAGCTGATTAATATACTATCATGCCAAATAAGCATAAAGTTTGATGAGTCATAAGATATTGCGAAGGATTATTTTCTTTAGATTAATTGAACCTGAGAAGAAAACATGTATTATCTCAAATTTTTAACAACAAAAATTAAAGCCAAATATAATTACTTATATAGTAAAGCACATTTTCTTTACCTCTTCACACTAACGCCTGATTTTCTTTGTAACACCCAAAATCTTATAACAAAGAGTCAAATGAAGCAAGCAAGCAGGAATGCCTATAACATCATATAGCTTGCGCCATGTTAACAAGATTCATCAATTTCTCTCCCTAAATTTTCTCCCCTGTTATTCACTTTAGTGCTCTAATCCCACAAAATCCTGTTATCCTCCATAGATAAATATGTATCCAACATTATTCATAAAATATTAAAAAATACACTAACAATATCAAGATTTTAAGTCAACATTGTGTTAAACAAGAAAGCATCTTCTGCCAATTCAATAAATAAAACAAACAAACAAAGATCAATTCAACTCAATGCTAGAAGCAAGAGAGTAGTTGCTTCCAGCATATAAATAAAGGTTTGCACGTCTCATGCATACCCAAGCAGCGAAGATTCAAAAGTCCAGCAGCAGACAGGAAAAAATAAAACTGAAAGCCTCGATTACAGCCGAAACATCAGATGATTTTTTTGTTTTCTTATTCTTTCTTTCCTGAGTAAATCTCGGGTTCCATTTCCATCCTTAGAAGCATTTTCGGTGAACAATAGATGGTCCAGAGTCATCGTACTCTGCCTTTGCAATCCACATCTGCCGTCAGTAAAAAGAGTTGATCAGAAGTTTTATGGAGAGCAAGAACAAGCTAGAAATAGCTCGAATACAATTCCAACAATGAATCCAAAGAATCTGCAAAGCCTTTCCTAATCAGGTGGTGGGAAACACCACCAGAGATGTCGCGCACTGGTTACTCCAGGAGTCTTTATTTCAACATCTTAATCTCCTCTCAAGTTATATAATTTCTGAAGAAAAAATATGTTATACAAACTAAAATAACTATCTTCATGTCCGACGCATGATAGCAACCAAAAGGTATGTTTTGATTTCATATTAAATTAACACTTGAGGAATAAGGGAGGTTAACAATGTGCAAGGCACGTTAGTATGGGCAGAAAATATTCAAAGAGGGGCACAAAATAACCTTTTCAAAAATTTCATCAACATTTTTCCATTAGGTATGAGACTAGCATTGACAAATTCAACTGAAGCATTTAAACGAGCATGATATATAATTTTAGCATGATAAAAATGCTTTTGAAAATTAAAATTAATATGTTGACTTTATTTCATTAATCATTTTGAGTTGAGTTGATGAACTCCTAAATTAGATTGACATTAAGGGTTTCTCCTTGAATCCTGGAGCTTTCTTTTTTTATTACTCATTCACATACATACCACACAATTCTTATAGCTATACATGTCTAACCCGTAAACTTTCATATTCTTTTGTTACTCAAAATTATGAGAACAGTGATATGGACCTCTAATAGTTTGCAAGCTAACAATTAGGGCAACAGATTAAACAAGTGTTCACAAACTACTAGTGGTTCAACTAGATTAGAGCTCATTTGTGATCATTTAATTAAGTAATTGAAAAAGTTCGAATTTTTTTTTAATTACTCGATTATTAAATGAACAAGTTTTAATATATTATTGTTCAATTCGTTTATAATTATAAAAAAAATCATTTAAAGCTCGGATGAGAAAAGTGGAGGGTTGCGTTAAGTAGTCGACAACTAGCATAAAACTTGTCGAAAAAATCAGGATATGAACCCGTTTGATCATTGTGTAAGTGTTAGAGCGTCCCTTGAAAGCGACACGCTATATGGTCTGAATACAATAAAAAGTGTGCGAGGGTCGCTATACTAGTGCTCGGGTGTTGTGTAAAATAAGCAAAGGTTCCCATTTTACGGACAGATACAGATAAAGAAGTTAGTCCATAAAACTAATTTTAGGATAGGATCTTGGAATCTAGGTATCACTGGTAAATTAATGGAATTAGTCGATATTATGATTCATAGAATGATAAATATCTTATATATTCAAGACACAAAATGGGTTGGAGAAAAAGCTAAAGAGATTGATAACATAGGTTTTAAACTTTATATTTAGGTTAGAGTTAAACTTTATATTCAGGTTAGAGTCGCACTAGAAATGGTGTAGGTGTAATTATAGATAAGAGTTCGAAGATAATGTTGTAAATATTAATAGAGTTGGAGATAGAATTATAACCCTAAAAATTACCCTAAAAATTATTATTTTAGAGATTGAATTATAACCCTAAAAATTATTATTGATACAATGATTTTTAATGTTACAAGCGTTTGTGCTCCTTTTAATATTGTATGTGTTTATGCTCCTCAAATAGGTTTAAAGATAAATTCTGGAATGACCTAGAAAATTTAATACAAATGATATCTCTTGAAGAAAGAATTTTTATTGGAAGAGATTCAAATGGATATGTCGGTAGAGTGGTAGATGATTTTAGAAATATTCATTGTCGCTACAGTTTTGGAGTGATTAATGAATAATGTAGAACTATATTAGATTTCTCTTCGGCGTATGATTTTGTTATTTCTAATAATTTATTCAAGAAAAGAGATAAGTATATTATTACTTATATGAATGGATATAATAAAACACAAAATGATTATTTTCTTATAATAATAAGAGATCGTCGAGAATGTAAAGATTATAAGGTTATTGCAAGTAAGGATTTAAATACTCAACATCGATTATTAGTTTTATAATTTAAGATAAAGTGTTGAAAAATAAACAATACTAGGAATCATCATAGTAGAATTAGATGAGGGTACCCAGAAGACATAAAAATAATTATTTTTATGAGTAAAATTTAAAATTTCAAAATTTGGAATGTTCATGAAGCAAATTCTATTTGGGATAAAGTAACAAACACTATTAAATAAGTGGCAAAAATTGTACTCGGAGAATCAAAAGAAAAAAATTTTACAAATAAAATTAGTTAGTGGTGGAATAATAATGTGAAAGAAATGATAAAATATAAGAAGTTTCGTTATAAAAATTGGTTTAGATGTAAAAGCTTAGAGAACTAGGAAAAATATCAAATGACCCGTAGGTAGTTTTAGAAAACAATCTGTGACGCTAAAAATTGTACTTTTAGCGATTTTTATAATGGATTAGATACTAATGAGGGTGAAAAATATATGTATAAACTAGTCAAACAAAGAAAAAAGAAAAGTAAAGATTTAACCTAAAGTGTATTAAAGATGACTAAAGTGTATTAGTGTATTAAAGATGAAAATCAAAAAGTTCTTTTCTTAAAAAAAGATGTTCAAAATAGGTAGGTGAGTTATTTTCAAAAACTTTTTAATGAAGTTTCGGAAAATACGATCGACCTTAGTGATTTTAATATAGTTAATAATAATAAAATATTCTATTTTCACCGTCGCATTAGTAAAAAAGTAGTTGAGGCTTTAAAGAAGACCAAGGGTGAAAAGTCTATAGTACCTCATGATATCCCAATTGAAGTGTGGAAATATTTAGAAGTTATGAAAGTTTCTTGGATTACTAAACTCTTTAATATTATTTTAAAAACTAAAAAGACGCCTAAGAAGTGGAGGAAGAATATTTTGGTCCCCATTTTTAAGAATAAAGAGGATGCACAAGAATATGAGAAGTTTTGTTATAAAAATTGGTTTAAATGTAAAAGTTTAGAGAACTTTTAGCGATCTTTATAATAAATTAGATACTAAGGAGGGTGAAAAATATATGTATAAACTAGTCAAATAAAGAGAAAAGAAAAGTAAAGATTTAACCTAAGTAAAGTGTATTAAAGATGAAAATCAAAAAGTTCTTTTCTTAGAAAAAGGTGTTCAAAATAGGTAGGTGAGTTATTTTCATAAACTTTTTAATAAAGTTTCGGAAAATACGATTGACCTTAGTGATCTTAATATCGTTAATAATAATAAAATGTTCTATTTTCACAGTCGCATTAGTAAAAATGAAGTTAAGGAGGTTTTAAAGAAAACCAAGCGTGGAAAGTCTATAGAACCTGATGATATCTCAATTAAAGTGTGGAAATATTTAGAAGTTTGGAAAGTTTCTTGGATTACTAAACTCTTTAATATTATTTTAAAAACTAAAAAGATGTCTGAGAAGTGGAGGAAGAACATTTTGTGCCTATTTTTAAGAATAAAGAGGATGCACACAAGTATGCAAAGTAAAGAGGAATTAAGTTGATGAGTCATACTTTAAAATTATAGAATGCCTGGCAGGTCTACTATGGAAGCTATACATTTATTGAGAGGTTTGATGAAGAAGTTTAGAGATAATGAGGATCTACATATGATTTTTATTGATTTAGAAAAAGCTTACGATAAGGTTCCAAGAGATATCCTTTGGAGAGTTCTTGACCAGAAAGGTGTTTATATGACTTATATTCAAGTCATTAAAGATATGTATACAAGAGCTGTTAATTGTGTTCGAACAAAAGGAGGATTGACCAAGTATTATCCTATTTCTGTTTGTTTACATCAAGGATCGGCTTTAAGCCCACATCTTTTTGCTTTAATTATGGATAGTCTTATTGGACACTTACAAAAGGATGTACCTTGGTGTATGCTTTTTGCTGATGATGTCCTCGTAAATAAAACGAGAGAAAAAAACTCAAAAAAAATTTGAATTATGGAGGTCTACCTTGGCATCTAAAGGCCTTCGTTTGAGTAGAACTAAAACTCATGGAATGTAACTTTAGTAGTAGTAGCTCTAGTGACATAAATATAACTATGGGTGATAAAACTATTAAAAAGGTGTGAACGCTTTAGATATCTCGATCTATTGTTCGTAGTGATTGTGAAACTGATGGGTTGTTATTAGTAGAATTCAAGTTGGTTGGTTGAAGTGGAGGAATGCATCGGGCCTATTGTGTGATAGAAAAGTACCACTTAAACTGAAAGGAAAATTTTATAAAACTTAAACTGAAAGGAAAATTTTATAAGATGGTGGTGAGAATTACAATGCTCTATGGCCCTAATTATTGGCCTTTAAAAGAGAAGCATATAACTAAGTTAAGTGTTACTGAGATGTGGATAATTAGGTGAATGAGTGGCTTTACACTTAGAGACAAAATGCGAAATGAATATAACCGTGATGGGGTTGGTGTTGGGGTTGGTGTAGCTGTAGCTCCAGTGACGGACAAAATTAGAGAGAGTCATCTTAGATGGTTTGGTCACATTAACTGTCGACCATCTGATGCTCTGATTAGAAGAAGAGATGTTTTAGATTCGACTTATGTTAAGAAAGTCAAAGGATGACCTAGGAAAACTTGGGCATATTGTATAAGAAAATGATCTTAATTTATTAGAATTAAATGCAAATATGACACTAAATAGGACTTAATGGAGAAAATAGGACTTAATGGAGAAAAAGGAGAAAAAGGATACATGTAGCCGACCCCACTTAGTGGGATAAAGGTTTTTTTGTTGTTATTATTGTTGTTGTTGTTGTAAAGCTCGTGAACAAGCTCGTTGAGATACTTGATTAAAGGTCGATGTTGAATTATATCTTGATTAATACTTGTTATGGTACTCAAAAAATTGTACATTCTTCAGTATTAATTATATTTCCATTTCAAATATCTTCTAATATTAATATAAAGAAAGTACAATTAAATTTTGTTTTAAAATTTTATTGTTTTTTGTAAATTACTAACTAAAAAATATTTAGAAATTAATTAGCAAAATCAAATAAAAAGAATTCACATACATACCACTCAATAATTATTTATTTACATATCTAACTTTAAAGTTTAAGTTTTACAAACATCGCGTCTTACTTATGCATGAAAATATGTATTTCATTTTTTTGAAAAGTTTAAATAGTGGTATTTTATATGAGATATAAAAGATTTGGGTGGTACAAATGTAAAAAAGTAAAGTTTAGGTATTAGATATGTAAATATAAGGAATTGGCTGGTCCGTATGTAAATGCCCCAAAAGACTTTGAATTCCACCCCAAGAGCTAACCACCACTTACTAACCGAAACTAAAAAAAAAAAAACATTTCAAGTTTTCTTTAAAATTTATTTAGTCCCACATCAGTGGGAAAAAAGTTTTTACTGCTGTTTAAATAAAGCTTCTTAACAAAGCTTCCGAACATTCGTGCAACCGAATGGCTTGTGGATGCATAATTATTTCAAATTTTAGGATTATCAAATGAGATTTTTTCTAAGGAAAAATCTGGAGGAAAATAAATCGCAGAGGGTAAAAGGCAGGTGGGCAGCAATTCCACAAAAATTTTGGACTCCCAAATCCGCTGGTGAGTATGGGCCTCTAGGGGAAGGTTGATGAACTATTAAGATGATTTTAAAGATTAGGCAACCGCCAAGAATTAAATAAAGTGTGGCAGCTAAATCGAGAGTTAGAAAAATGAGAGTAAAAAATGCATTTGCAGAATAACTAAGGATGAAGTAGTCCATGATTATATTAGATGAAAGACTAGAATAATACCTAGTGAAAATAAGGTAGAAAATAAATCAAGAGTTTTGAAAATACACCATGATGGATAGAAGATGAATCTGTATGAATAAAGATAGAGTTAATGATGAAATGTCAGAAAAAATGGGTAGATCTTATGGATAGATGTTGTGTAAAAAATAATTTGAGTAAAATAAGTTTAAACTTCGTGTAATATTTAAGAGGAATAAATGGAGAATAAGAATTTATAGCCAACCTCCAATAATTAACATAAAGTGAATGATAACGTTATGAATAAAACAAGGTCTAGGCTGATCGTTTCTTATATATCTACAAGAATTATATCAGTTTATGTAGAGAAATTAATCACATGGCATCATAATTGAGATAATTCCAATCCAACAGTGAGTGTGGTTGAAGTTTAAGGAAGATGAGCTAAAGTACGCAATCTCAATTGACCAATAAAAAAGCCATCCAATAGGCCCTAAAAAAAAAAAGTTTGGCACAAGAAAAGAAGCTTAGCCCACTAGAACCATGATAATCTTGAAACCGAAAATTCACACATTTTAATATAGATTAGTGAAATTTTTATTATGGTGAGACTTGCTGTGTGGCATTTAACTTTTTTTTATGACTTAAGGTCCCTTGTGAATAAGTGAAAACTATGGCATGCGCATAGGTGCAGCAGTCAAGAGGTTCATGCTCAAAGATCTTTTCAGAAGCATAAAACAAACAGCTAACATGACTAATGTGGGCTTGTAATTATATGTGTATGCCGTTTGAACTAGAGAACTTATACAAACAAATGATGCCAAATAAAAATATTAAAAAAGAGACCATTCCAGATCGAATTCATGAGCCAGAAGCGTGGATGAGAACTACTTTCTTAAATCAGATTTTAGCAAAACTTTTGTTACATGAGATCAATGCACTACACTTTCCCCCAAAAATTCATTAGCTAAAAAACAATTTCTCTAGGAAAAAATATGCTCATTATGCCGTTTGAACTAGAGAACTTATGCAAACAAATGATGCCAAATAAAAATATTAAAAAAGAGACCATTCCAGATCGAATTCATGAGCCAGAAGAGTGGATGAGAACTACTTTCTTAAATCAGATTTTAGCAAAACTTTTGTTACATGAGATCAATGCACTACACTTTCCCCCACAAATTCATTAGCTAAAAAACAATTTCTCTAGGAAAAAATATGCTCATCAAATTTAAATGTGAGGAGGGAGGGAAGGAGGGAGATATATATATACCTGTTGGAATGTACTAAGAGATGCTAAAATAGAACCTCCAATCCAAACACTGTACTTCCTCTCTGGTGGAGCCACCACCTTGATCTTCATGCTGCTTGGAGCCAAAGCCGTGATCTCCTTGTTCATCCTCTCAGCAATACCAGGGAACATGGTAGAACCACCACTCAGAACTATGTTCCCATAAAGATCCTTCCTGATATCAACGTCACACTTCATAATTGAGTTGTATGTTGTCTCATGGATCCCTGCTGCTTCCATACCAATCATTGAAGGTTGGAAGAGCACCTCTGGGCAACGGAACCGCTCAGCACCAATGGTGATCACCTGCCCATCAGGTAGTTCATAACTCTTCTCCACAGATGAGGTCGTCTTGGCAGTTTCCAACTCTTGCTCATAATCAAGAGCAATATATGCCAGCTTTTCCTTCATGTCCCTTACAATTTCACGCTCAGCCGTAGTGGTGAATGAATAACCACGTTCAGTAAGGATTTTTATGAGAGCATCAGTCAAGTCACGACCGGCTAAATCTAGACGAAGGATGGCATGAGGAAGAGCATAGCCCTCATAGATTGGGACAGTATGGCTGACACCATCACCAGAATCAAGAACAATACCTGTTTAAAAACCCACAAGCACAATTAGGCCAAACATGCTAATTCATATTTATCCTAGAAAGATGGAACCATGTAAAAGGCAGATTGATTGGCTATATAATGGAATCAAAATAAGTAATTCCTTTTGATGCACTGCATCATGGGCATATTAATAGGTCTATAGTTAAGAAATAATTATAATAGTCACAGCTTTTTATGAGATTGTAATTAGTGTTATTACAAGACAATGTGTTGTTGTAGGGTTATATGTATTGCAATTGTCTTGTTGTTTATGTTAGAAATTTGTGCAATTGTAGAAGTTTAATTTTCCATGGAACAAGGATTACAACAATAATATATAAGGCAACGAGTCATTTCGAGAGAAGACAAGGTACAAAGCGAAGCCTGGTTGAAGTAAGTGGCGATAGCATGAAACTGTTGACTTTCAAATGGAGAAAATGACTTAAAATTCATTTAAATTAATGCAATAGCCACGAAGCGGCCAGAGAGGAATCAATATGTAATCTCAGACACATGCAGTTGTTGGCATTTCATTTCACAACTGAGTAAAAATTCATTTTCTATAATTATTTCTTTTAATGAATTATATCTTCATGGTTAGATGATTGGTCTATAGTGTTTAGTAGCATTTCTATGAAAATCATGCATCATGTCCATTTGTTTACTGTACATGGAAGACTTCCATTTTCTAGTAATATACCCCTGCAAATAATTATTAAGTGGCTTAATTTGATTTGTAAGTTCAAGGTTTCATCTCTAGAATTTGTCATTTCAATAATTCACGTCACTTAGCACACAATGTAAACATAGGTATTTTATACAATCTAGCTATCTTTGGTATTAATTAGGATAGTTTGTTTACTTGCTTATTGAGTTGGCTGAACCATGCATACTTAGAAGTTCTTGTGTTTGTCACCCTTTTATTGCAAATTAGTAAGTGCACATGCCACTTCACTAACAATTTAAATAGAATTTATTTGCTTAAATATTTGTATTTTCAATACAAGTTAGACCAACTAAATAGCAAATCACCAAAAAATAAGCATTCATGGAATAATTTGATTACCTAATGTAATAGAAAACCTTAATGCTAAAACAAATGACCATGAAATTAGGCTATACCAAGTGCAAAATACCTTTGATTAAAGGGAGATTAAATGCAAACCATTATATATACCATCATGGCTCAGTTTAAGGACTATGCCTATAGCTGCTACCCAATCCGTCTATCCTAGAAATAACAAATTAAAGAGAAAATCATCCTATCAGGAGCGCTTAGCAAATAAAGATGTGCTAAGAGGTGAAATCCATCAAAGGAATAAAGAGGATTTACATGATCCTATTAGAAAAATCAAAGTAGAAGTACCCACTTTTAATGATATCCATGACCTTAACGAATTCCCAAATTAGCTTAGTCAAAATAAATGAGTTCTTTGACAAGTGCCAAAGGAATGATTACAGGAAAATGACATTTGTGAAAATGAATTTGATTGGCATTGCAAAAAAAAGGGGTCCAATAATTTGGAAAAGGTTGAAGGATGGGGAGTTGGATTTGACATGGATAGAGATGAAAAAAATGCCATAATCAAAATACTGTCCAAAGACATGATAAAAAAATTATATGAATTATGGCTCTTAAGAAAGGAGTCAGTAGGAGTTCGAGCACCTAAAATACTTTTAAGGACTCAATGGCTAGGATTATAGCTATAATGATGTATGGTCTTGGAACGAAAATTAGGATTGATATAGAGCTATATAATGATCAAACCATTAAGAATGTATTTCATATGCTCTCCTTATTAAGAAACAAAAAAGGTATGCACCCATCACTAATATTAGAACTCATATCACCATAATTTATGCACTAAAGTTTATTGTTAGATCCAATCCACCTTTAGTTGATGCTCACGATACTAAGACCACCACAAAGTCTGCCTCGATAAATAATAAGAAGATCATATATTTCAAATACTATAAGAGATAGCATATATAAACAAATACGAAATACAAGTATTGTTTTTAGAGGAAGATGATTAAGATAATTAAAATATTGAGATTAAGGTTAAAAAATTATTATTTGATAATGACTTAGTAGAGAGTAGTGAGCCAAATATAAGAGTTATATGGTTAAAAAAAAAATAAATGAAACAAAAGAATGCAGGTGGAAAATATTTAGCATGTATGCACATGTAAAAATAATACATGTAGACTAATGATTGATGAAGGCAGCGTAATGAAGGTTATATCTTAAATATTGATAAAGAAAGAGTTAAAACCTAATCCACATTTAAACATATTTCATGTGAGGATAAACCACACATCTCTCTCAATTACTAGTAGATGTATAGAGTCAACAAAAATGAGAAGTTACAAAAATCATATTTACTATAATATTCTTTTCATGGATACAATAAATATTAGTAAAAAGATCATTGTTGTTTAATATAAATGTCACACACTATAGTGGAAAAAGCATATATGTATTTAATATCACAAAAGGGCTAACAAATTTTATCCAATAAAGCAACCTAATAAAGTTAAAACATCTCATTTACATACGTCTTAGATTCTAATATGACCTTTGAGAAAATTGGACTTGGTAATTTTTATAGAGTTCTATAATTTATCATTTTTATGCCAACATATGAAAGAGCTGACACCTAAGTCGACTAAGAGACACATACCTGATGTGATCTTTTAACCTATTAGATAAGTATCCTGAAGTTTGTATAGATGACATACCACATGAGCTTCCTCTTATAAGAGTCAGATACATGAATAGACCTAGCTTTTGATTAAAAGTTACCAAATCTCACATATTTTATGATAAACCCATCAGTGCATGTCAAATTAAAGAAATGAGTTAATGAGCTCCTTTTGGAAAGACTTACTTCGAGAAAGCCATGGTCCATATAATGTCTCAGCCTTATTGTCCTCATAGAAGGATGGAAGAATGCATATAAAAAGTAGAGCTACCAATTGGATTACCAAGTTTGGGTTCCTCATATCTAGGGTTGATAATATGTCAGATCAGAGTGGTTGCTAACATATCAAGATTAAATACACAGATGAATGGAAGATAACTATTAAAAATATAGATGGCCTATATGAATGACTTGTAATGCTCTTTAGATTATCTAATGCTCCAAATGCCCTTACGAGGATAATAAACATTATATTAATGCAATTTTTTGAAACATATTTATTTATTTATTTTTATAATATCCTCATATTTGGTACAAATAGTTTAGCGTCTCCATCATCTTAAATTAATTTTGAAAAAGAATTGGGAAAAAAATTATATCTAAACATAAATAAGTGTCTATTACTAAGCCAAAAAGTCACATGTCTATAATTTATAGTAACAAATTTTGGACTAATACTTACAACAACAACAACAACAACAACAACAACAACAAAGCCTTAATCCCACTACGTGGTGTCGGCTACATGAATCATTTTTCTCCATTGTCCTATTTAGTGTCATATTTTCATTTAGTTCTAGTAAATTAAGATCATTTTTTTATACAATAAGCCCAAGCCTTCCTAGGTCTACCTCTGCCTTTCTTAACAGAAGTCGAATCTAAAACATCTACTCTCTCATGGATATATTCATTTCATATTCATTTCGCATTTTGTCTCTAAGTGTAAAGCCACTTATCCACCTAATCATTCTCATCTCGGCAACACAAGATATCATGGATATATTCATCATTAAGCTTCTCTGTTAAAGGCCAACAT
Organism: Phalaenopsis equestris; assembly: GCF_001263595.1. NCBI lineage: Eukaryota > Viridiplantae > Streptophyta > Magnoliopsida > Asparagales > Orchidaceae > Phalaenopsis > Phalaenopsis equestris. The sequence goes on from NW_018229368.1 coordinate 128,098, forward strand.
TCAGCACCATAGAGCATTGCAGGTCTCACCACCGTCTTATAAAAATTTTCCTTTCAGTCTTAACAAATTTTGGACTAATACTTGATCCTACTAACTTCAAAGTCATTACAGATTGGCGAACTCTTAAATCATTTATAGATATTAAAAGTTTCCATTACTTGGCCACATATTGCGAGAGATTTATAAGACAATTCAAAAGCATAGTAGTCTCACTTGCTGACATCCTAAAGAAATAAATGTTTATGCGGACAATTAGTGCTAAAAATATTTAATCATAACTAATTGCTTATAATTTCATCATGTGTGCTAAAATCATCTAATTTCACTGGAACATATGAAATTATGTGATGCCTCAAAAGAAGCCATTAGAGATATACTGAGTAGAGAAAATAATCATGTAGCCTATTTCAGTTAATAAACTAAGAAATGTTAAACAAAGATATTCTATATATGATAAATATTTCTTTATTATTATTCAGTCATTCAGAAGCTAATGATTGTACTTACTGCATAAAAAATTCATCTACCATATTGACCATTACACCCTCAGATTTATCAATACCACAAAGATGTTTAATCATAAACATGCAAAAAGAATAGAATCCTTATAAGTTACCCTTTTATTGAAAAACATGAGGTTCAGAATAAAGTCAAGTGCATTATTAAGATTGCGTCAGGCATCACTTTTTTAAAGTTTCAAATTTTAAGATGTGATAGACTAAGGGAGGCTTACCCTATATGGGCAGATTACGAGCATAACTATAATTCATTATCTTTTATAAGTCCTTTTGGAGTTTCAAATAGATATTTGTATAAGCGTTATAATATGCATTCCTCAGAGCTTATTTAGAATTTTTTTAATATTACAGTTACATTCAGAAGGAATTATAGGACATGTAAGCATAAGACAAGATCATTAGCTTTGTGGATTGAAGATTTTGTTGGCTCCCTCTAAATAGGGGTGTTGATAAAATAATAAACTCCAAATTTACTTTCAAGCGGGCAATAGCAATTAATGATGTTAGACAACCCCTATAAAATGGGTCATTTCTATCTTGCAATAATAAAATGATGCATCAAATGTTGTAAGAACTTTTTAAGGAGATTGTCAGATTACATGGATGTCCACAAAATTGTTTCTAATAAGAACGTTGGGTTTATTTTCTATTTTGAAAACCCCTATGAAAATATCTGGGTAAAACACTAAAATTCTCTCAAACTTTTTACTCACAGATTGGGGAAAACAGAGGTAGCAAATAGATTTTTATGAAGCTTATTGAGATATTTAATTGGACAAGCTTAGATAACTGGATGTATATATAGCCTAAGACTATTTTTCAAAACTACCGAACAATCATCATTAAACATATGACTACAATCTAAAAGGACAATCGACATTGTTGATATTCCATTTCATATAATTTTAAATTCTACATCCATAGTTGTTAAAGTTCGTAGAGACTTCTATAATAATATAAAAGAAAAAATTGAATAAGGTAATACTAAATATAACAAGTCTGTAAAAAAACATAGGACTGCAATGAATGTAGGTGTGTGTGTGTGTCTATATATTTATTTATTTATTTAATTTTATTTTTTTTGAAAAGGCAACATTCATTGATAAAAACGAGAAAATATTGTGAGTGAATACAAAAAGCCCACTCACAGGGATTACAAACGTATTCTCCAAAAATAAAACAAAAAGAAACAACTCCAAAAAGAAACAACTCCGAATCAAAAAACTTTTAAATATGGTGGGTGTAGTCCGTAGATCTACTGGTTCTCCTTCCTCTGGATCTAGGGAGGGAGTCCAACAACATACTGAGATGTGGGCTTGCGCCCGAAGAAACAATAATACAGTCATCGTGAGAGTTACTGAGATCTGACATTCCTTTCTTCTTCTTCTTCCTAGATTTGTAAACTTGCCAATTATCTGCAAGAGGGAGTCCCGTGTGAATAAATAGATGGATCTTCGATGGAGGTAAACTGTTGATATGACTCTGCCTGCAGCACAACTTGATTCAGACACTCCTCCATAACTTGAGTACCCTCTTCTCTCACAATAGGTAGTTCCAAGACACTTCGGCTAGCATCTGCTATAACAAAATTTGTAGAATTTGCAATCTGAGGAAGAGTTGTCTCAACAACAGTAGGCGAAAGTTGCTGGTTTGGTTGGTAAGGAGTAACCTTATGAGTCAAATTCTCATTCAACATTTCTGGAAGATTAATAGTGTCTATTATATTTTCCTCCACGTGGATGATATTGTTAGGACCTGTCGATCTCAAATGTGGGTGAAGCCTGAAGTATTTGATAGGGGTGTGCCCAAATAGTTACAGTGATTGCAGTAGTAGGGCCTTTGTTCTGCTATAATTGTCTGTCAATACCCATTGTGGGCAGTACCAAGTCACATTTCGTTCACATCAGGTAGGGTGATATCCCTTTCAACAAAAATTCTTGCAACCGAAGGCCTAGTTAGATTGAAGGTGGGTGTATCCAATTTCATAGGTCTCCCTAGTGCAGCTCCAATAGAGTAGAGGACTTGGTGGTTGAAGTAGTGCAACTTTAGGCCACGTAGTTTAAACCAGATTGAAGCTATAGGTGGTTCTTGAGTAGGGTCAAATTCAGGAGACCACTTAAGTTGTTTCATATGATTTCCCTCTATTGTCATAAACTTTTTGGAAAATATTTTGGCATAGTCTTCCACTTTTGATAATTGTATCATCACATGTCTCCCATCAAAGAGGTCAACCTTTCAAAGTCCCAATAGTTTGAGATCTTCAAAAGCCTTTCAAACAATTTCCATTTTGGGATGTCCCGGTTGGAACTTCCCAATAAGGGTGAATTTGAACTTGTTAACCAGGTTAGAAGCTTCAACATCAGAGAAGAATAGAGCCAGTTTACCACTCTTCCTACCCGTATTCTTAATAAGGTTGCAGTCCTCCTGGCCTTCTAATGATTCATGGTAAACCTGAGGGAAATCTGATCTGATCCCATAGAGCCAACCATATCAAAAAAGGAAGCCTTACCAAGGTTTAAAACTAAAATAGTCGGTGGTTGAGAAGAACAGTAACCATGGAAGGGGGTTGAACAGCGGCAAGATACTTGAGTCTGGACTGTTAATGAACTCAAAATGTAAGAAATCTAACAAGCAGATGCGTGAAGATTTCCATCCAACCACAGAGACGAAAAGAAAGGCAAAGAGAAACTTGACGGGCAACGCCATTAGAACGTAGGGGATCCGCAGACAGCGCTTCTACCGTATCTGCAACACTGTGTCTCATCTCCTTCATGCTATACAATGAAATCCTGAATTACGGATATCGTAGGTAGTTCGCATCTTTAGACGGAAATTTGCTTGCAGAACCTCCTTATGTAGAGATGATCGAGAAGGGTTTATGATTGTCAAATCAAACGCTCGCAGTGAATCTGATGGAATAGCTTTCAGGAGAGGTCACACCACAACTTGCACGAGAATCATCGGCAAACGACGCCTCTGCCCCTGTGTGTGTTTGTGTGTTTGTGTGTGTGTGTGTGTGGAACGACGCCTCTGCCCCTGTGTGTGTTTGTGTGTGTGTGTGTGTGTGTGTGTGTGTGTGTCTAGAAGGTAAAAATGTAATAAAAAGGATCGAAGGAACATCTCCAAGTATAAAAATCCCCCATAGAAGAGTGTGCGACATTATTAAAATCTTTAAGAAAAATTAAATTGAATGTATATAATCAGAAATGTGACATGATATGCATTCCAAGTTTTATATTTAATATTAAAGATATTTATTATTTCAAGAAAAAGTATCCCAGGAAAATTTAGAAACAAACTCTTTTGCAAGTGACATAAAAAACCAAGTGCATGTGAGCATTGAGACTAATACATTTAAAGTGGAGAGCATTCTATAAGATAAATTACCTTAAAATCGGAAGGGAGAGCATAAATATTTAATAAAGTTAACAGTTAAGCCACCATAAAAAAAACACTGCTTCTAAAGAAAGAATTACCAAACTTAATCCAAATCTTACATATTAATATACAAAACTACAACTACAACAACAACAAAGCCTTAATCCCACTACGTGGGGTCCGCTACATGAATCATTTTTCTCTATTGCGTCCTATTTAGTGTCATATTTTCATTTAGTTCTAATAAATTAAGATCATTTTTTTATACAATAAGCCCAAGTCTTCCTAGATCTACCTCTGTCCTTTCTTAACATAAGTCGAATCTAAAACATCTACTCTCCTAATCGGATCATCAGATGGTCGACGTTTAATGTAACCAAACCATCTAAGACGACTCTCTCTAATTTTGTTCGTCACTGGAGCTACACCAACCCTACACAAACTACAACTAATCAAAAAAAAAACTCTTTTGAATCTTGGAGAGTTAAGGCAATGCATCATGGGTCTATTATTCGGTTTAAGACAAAGAAATAATTATCATATTCAAAGGTTTCAGGTGATTATAATTTTATATGTTATAACAAAAACAATGTTTAGTTGTAGGTCCATGTTGTGTGATAATCTTATTGTACATGTCGGAAAAGTTGTGCAAGAGTAGGCGCTGAATATTCCATGCAACAAGGGTACAAGAGTAATAAAAAAGATAAGGAGTTATTTTAAGAGAAAGAAAATACAAAATCTCGCTTAAATAAAGTGGATGGCCACAACATGATTATTTGACTTTCAAATAGAAAATTTGTGTTAAAAATCTATATAAATTAATGCAGGAGTCGAGGGGCGGCAACGAAGAAGTCAACATAAAATTTTAGCCACATCTAAGGCCGCCCACTCCACTTCCACAAAATAAGGGACCGACCTCCTTCCTTTACTCAGAGTTCCAACCACCTCTCACAAATAAGGAGCCATCCATTGGTGGGTGGAAATTGAAACTCTCGGTTGAAAACCAACAATAATGACATGTAAATATACTTTTATATTGTAATGAAGAATGAATGTGAATTTTGAATTGAAAGTTTGAGGATCACTTCTTGCCTCTTTTTAGAGAAATCTTCCCTTTAGTAAGGGTTTATGTATGCAAAATTTTTCTTCAGTGAATTTTAAATAAAATCACCTCTCCTCATTTACTTCTCCACTACAATAGTATGAATTAATCCAATCATCCACAATGAGAAAAACAAAATTGAAAGCTCCATTAACACCAAATTGGCTACTCATGTCAAGAATGACTTAATTTTTATTTTTCTCCTGATGCATCACTATAAATACTAGAAAAATTGTCATAAACGTCAAATCACATCCATAAATCTTCCTAATACATTTACAAGTGTTTTCAAAACTCTAGCTTTCAACATTTTACAAATCCTACTTTCTATGTTCATTTATATGCTCTTGGTCGAGCATGTCCTTTCCTTAATTGGCATATCCTATTCCCCCCAACCAATGCTACTTAATTGACTATTAGCCCTTGTAGCTGATTATGACCCCAAGAATGTTGCCGGTATTTTAAAGTCAAACAAACATAGTGATGCTGTGTCAAAATTTGTGTTTTCTAGAAAAAAAAATAATCAATAATATTACAAAATACAAAAGGGAAGCCATCATTTATGGAGAAAAGAATGTCAAACTTTTTTAGATGAATTTTTAGAAATAAAAAGTAATAGTAAAGTGTGCTCTATGAGCTATAGTAAATTAATTTATACATGAGTTTAAGATGACATTTCTTCCATGAATAAAGAAACCTGGAAAGATACAAGAAGAGCCTAGAGAAAGTATGATAGAAACTTTAACAGCATGAGTTAATGTGAAAACAAATTGGCGTGAAATGATCTGGCTCATACATATCAGACATAGTAAAAGACTTTTGAAGCAAGTTAAGAACATTGTTCTGTTGCTCTAACATATAAATTTGTTAAAATAAATTTCTTGAGTATGAATAAAATGAATTGATCTATTTCAGCATTTGCCTCTTTACAGCTACAACAAAAAGGAAGAGCAAATAACCTTAAACATTTTATATGAACCTTAGAATTGCTTCAATCTCATTAAAAAATTTATCATGCAAGGCATTGGGAAAGCTCACCGGTTGTGCGACCACTGGCATAAAGAGAGAGCACAGCCTGAATGGCAACATACATAGCTGGAGCATTGAAGGTCTCAAACATGATTTGGGTCATCTTTTCACGATTGGCCTTAGGGTTCAGCGGTGCCTCAGTAAGAAGTATAGGGTGTTCTTCTGGGGCCACGCGAAGTTCATTGTAGAAAGTGTGATGCCAAATCTTCTCCATGTCATCCCAGTTGCTCACAATTCCATGCTCAATTGGGTATTTTAGAGTTAAAATCCCACGCTTTGATTGAGCCTCGTCCCCAACATATGCATCTTTTTGGCCCATGCCAACCATTACTCCGGTATGACGAGGACGGCCAACAATGCTGGGGAAGACAGCCCTTGGAGCATCATCTCCAGCAAATCCAGCCTGAGGTTAAGAAAAAAAAAGAAACAAGCTATCATAGGATCTGATATGTGAAGCCACGGGGCTGTAAAAACTGCACAGCTATTTCAAGGATTATTGTGAGCTGAACTGAATCGAATTCAATAAAGTTTCCAAGAAAATTAAACTTTCGTAATGAAGACGTGCATTGGTACCTTGACCATTCCAGTCCCATTATCGCAGACAAGAGGCTGAATCTCCTCCCCTTCAGCCATGTTTTATGCCTTCTAAAGAAAAAAAAATTATCTTAGATGCAACGTATGATAACATAAATTAAAGCACCAAAACAACATCGATGGCGTTCTTGCAACAGGATATGTATCGAGGGAAAAAATCTTCCATAGATGAAAAGTATAAATAGCGTAAATTACAGCACCAAAATCACATCGATAGCTTGTTTGTAAATGGATATGCTTGAAAAGCATTGAAGGAGAAATCCAAATTCGTGAGATATATTGCTTTTTAAAGATTGGCTTTCTTTGCCTTTAAATTACAGGGAAGAAGTCCTGAGAAAAAGTAGGGAGATGATGCACAACTAACCCTCAAGATCACTATAGAATGGGAATAGGAGGAAAGGTTGATCGGCAGAGGTTACGAGCCTGGCCTCGAAATCTTTATGTGATATGGATACGGGATATTTTGGATCCCGAGGCAAAGAGGGAAGATACGAAGGAGGAGAAAATGGAGGTGAATAGAAAGGAAATGTTAAGTTGATGTAAGTTTAGTTCCGCAATTCAATGCGGCCAAGGCGGTAACAAACTCGGTGAAAAGGGTTCCCCAACTAAATCTAAGTCGGGAAAGTGTTTTAACCGTGATATGTATGTATGTGTCAGCCAAAAAAATTTATCAGTGAGATCCCGTTACTGATCAACGGATTAATGCTTGATTAAAAATGTTTAAATTATTATAAAGGTTTTAAATTTTTTTGAAATATTTTAAGTTAATTTAAAAAAAAAAATTAAATTGTTCAAAAGTGTTTGAAAATTGGTTTGAATTTATTTTTGAATTAGTTTTAAATTGTTTTAAGATATTTAAATTATTTAAAATATTTTAAAATATATTTAAATTGTTTAAACTTATTTTTAAATAGATCTAAGAAGTAAATAGGCTTGTAAATGGCATGTTTTATTTAAAATATTCAAAAAGAGAACTTACATATGAGAGGTCCTTGTCCTCTCTTTTTTATTGATTTATTATATATTTCACATACTTTGGTATAAGAAGCACAAACGTTTAGGCTAATATGAGAGTTTACATGAGCATGAAGTATACATGAACATAAAGCTAACACGGAAGTATACATGAACATATAGCTAACACGGAAGTTTACATGAACATAAAACTAACATGGGTTTTTACATGAATATAAAACTAACATCAAAGCATAGATGAATAAAAGACTAACATGTGAGTTTACATGAACATAAGCCTAACATGGAAGTTTTCATGAACCAAAGGACAAGGGCTTGGAACCACCCATATGAACTTAGGGTCCTCATATGGCTCTTGTGGCTTTAGGGTAGCTTCATGGTTTGTATGTTCACCCTACCCAAAATTTCTCAAAAATTACAAAACTACCCTTGAAACCCAAAAATCGCCAAAATTGCCTAAATTTTTAATCTCCCGCCAAAAGTCATTCTAAACCACCTCATATTAATCAACTTACCCAAATTCACCCTAAATTTCCCAAAATTTGACCAAAACACCCAAAATTCCCAAAATGCCTCTATGGCTGCAAAATTCACATTCCTTCACCAAAACCACTTTAAACCCTTTCAAATTACCTAATTGACCTAAAAATACCCTACACTCCTTAAAAATAGCTAAATTCCCCTAAATTTCCAAAAATTACCAAAGTAACCCAATTTTCACCAAAATTCCCAACTTACCCCCAATTTCCACCAAAACCATTCCAAAGCCAATTTCCATCAAATTCATTTCAAATCTACTCTCCTCTAAATTCCAAGCCTAAATTCAAACTCAAGCCAAACCATTCTAAATATCCCCTAAAGCCCAAAGTCCACCAAAATTGAGTTTATTTCCAAACTAATAAAGTCCAAAATCAACCCTTCATGATAAATCTCCTAAAATCTGAAGCCCATCTACATGAATTTCAAAACAATTCCAAAATCCCAAAGTTATCCCATCATGCTTAAATTTTAAAAGCCCAAATCTAAGCCCACAATGACATGAGATCATTTCCCTCTCATCCTTTTAATTAAATTGGAACCCTAAGTCCTAATATCATGATCAAAATCACCCAAATTTGGCCTCATGACAATCCTTCATAAAATTACCCAAAAATTCAAAAATCCCCTTTCTTGTAAATTTAGCCAAGCCAAATGCAAGCCATGAAGCCACCTTTAAGCCACATGAAAGTCAGAAAGTCAGGTGAGCCATTGCCACATGTCACTTTACTTAAAATGACAAAAGGTGAGAGCCCCTTAATGACCCTCTAAAAAGCACTTAAGCATTCCCATGCTTCACCTAAACCAAAATTTAATCTAAATAAACTTGATTGAGACTTCACCCCATTGATTATACTGACCCCCCACCAGCCTTGACCACCTTTTGAGTGACCTAAAGCCACTTTGATGAGCCTAAACCATGACTGACCCAAACTTAGCCCAAACCCCTTTCCATTTTATTTAATCACTTTTACACATGGCCACATCCAATTGACTTCAAAATTACCCACCACTAACCTCCATGAACTGGATGGTGACTTCCCCTGGCTTGCTGGCCACCTTGGTCGCCTAAAAACCCCAAACTCGAGAAGGACAAACTTCAAAATTAAACCTATGCAAGATGCTCATCCCAATTAGCCACTTGCACTCTTTTTCCCTCCGCCTAAGCACCATTTTTCACCCTCAGCCAAAGGGGAGGAATGCACTAACCTTGGCGAAGCCCTGCTAAAATTGCTACAGACCCTTTCCTTGGCCTTACGAAGCTTGTTCCAACCATTTTCAGCCACTATCTCCCTCCATAAACCCCTTAATTTGGATTCAAAATCTAGGACATTTTTGGTCATTTCACCAAACCACACCAAACTTCAAGTTGGCTATTCCTAAAGCTTCACAAAACCCTAAAACCACTTCCCTAATCAAAGCCTCATCATTTCGAGCCCTCCAACCCAACTCAAGACTAGGCCCGAGTCACCCTTTGATCGAAATCATATATAGACCCAATATTATAGAAAATCAACACTTCAAAGAGGTTTGTGGACTGTCGGTAGCCAAATTGGAAATTATCGGCTACCTGAATAAAAATCACGACGCCTAGTTTAATTAAATTGTCAATCATCGGAATGGATATCCCGACGCTCAGTTTGATTTAATATATATATATATATATAATTTGAGAAAAAAGTAGTATTTAAGATTTTGAAAATATAAGATCGAACCGATCTCATATCCTTAGTAGTTTAAATAAATGAGCCTAATACTACAAGTAATGCATCTATCCCAAAGGATAAATACACTACTCACTGATAAGTGCTCGATTAAATAAACCAAAGAATTTATGACATCCATTTAAGTCTGCGAAAAACCATGTTTTATGTTGGCCGACAAGTTCCTCTATTTAATACGAAAAATTAAATAGGGTTTATATTAAGCTGGGTTCTTGAAAGTTTCTTATAAGGGCAAGCCCCTATAGTTAATAATATTTTAGATAACCAAAGTCACCTAAGAAAACTCTTGATAAAAATCAGGGGGTATTATCTTCAAGGAGTTCAAAGGGATAGGACTTTTCAAAAAATCAGACAAAGATGTGTAAGAGGGGAAAGACTCAAATTTGGAACATTTAATTTGGAATCCGAAGGAAGAAAAACTAGGGGATCTCATGGATCCTGAGGAGAACTCCGGTGACTTCTCAAACTATCCTATGATTTGGTTTCAATTTCGAGAAGAAAATTATTTAATTGTTTCATTCTGTCAATTTTATTAATTAGGGCTTACATTTGTGTGGGATGGTCACACAAATAGCCTGGAAGATGTGAGGATTTAAATCGTAATGAACGACAACCTCAGAATCCTAAAACAGGTTAGGGCTTAAATTGCACAACATGATAGTTCCGCCTAAAGAAAAAGTTGAGAATTTATGTCGCACTAGACGGACAACCTCATAATCCTATGGATTATTATTTAATTCTAAGGAAATAATTGTTGTTATAGATCCTTATGTTGTTGTAGATCCTCGTGTCGTAAGAGGCTACCCAAAAATTTAGCTCCAAGCTCCTCGGCGAAGTAGCAGTCCTAAAGTCTAAGGTTTAAAGGTTTAAATGACAAATTAAAAGTTCAATCAGGAGGGGGGTTACCTTGTTCTGGTATCACTATTTTCTTTTGCATTTACTTAGCTTAAACAGGTTGTGAAACTCATTTAAACTGGGGAGATCTTGTTAGCAACAGTGAGTTATCTCCTCTGAGGGACTCTCATAAATTCAAAAGGACGCTTTATGTTTAATGAAATTTCAAAGGATTTATGGTTACCTTTTAAACAATTGTTTTAAATTTTTGAAAATATTGATTAATTTTTGAAAAGTTGTTTTTGATTTTTGCAAATAAGGAAAAGTGCATATCCAAACATAGAGTACACATCCAAGTAGTTATAATATTTTGCAATGAAAGTAAAATGACAAAAATTAAATAACACTGTAAAAGCATACATGTCATCTTCTCGACATTCCCGCTAAAAGATTAGTTTTATGTAACAAGTATATAATTTTGCGGAAACTTAAATGGCAAGAGTAAGTGAAGGTGTATCTAACAAACTCCAAACTATGACTTATTGAGTCTCAAAAGATCTTAATGGATGATTTTAGAATAAAATATAAACCCAAGAGTTTTTTAAGTGTTCGGGGAATGACCCTGAATGACTTTAAAGACCTCTTGAACCATTTGAATTCATTTTGAACTTATCATATTGCTCTATTTATCATCCTAGGTCAAATCAAAATTACCCCACTAATCGGTGAATCTTGACATTTTAATTGTCCTGAGGACCGGATAATCAATTAATCAGTTGATATTTCACTTAAAAGTTATGTGGGTGAATGCCCCTAAGGCAAATTTAGGTCATTACAGATTTTGGTACCCACCACTAAAGTTAGGCTAATAGTGCTTAGAGGTTTTTACCATTAATCATGTTATCCTTTTAAATCCCATCAAATGAATTTAAATATTAAGCCTAGATCACTACCAATCGCTTAACATCCTCAGTGGAATAAAGTGACAATCATTAAGATTTTAAATTTAAGTGATACATATCCTTATTAAAAGATTATATCATCTAAATTGTGGGCTTAGAATAATTAAATTATCATCCTTCTAACTTAAGCCCATCCCTTGAGGATCATTTGACTTTTATTAACTTCCAAATCTTGATAATTTAGAAAATTATAATTTTGTCCTCATTATAAAATGGTGGCAAATTGGTTTCTACTTTTAACCCATTATGTTTCCATCATCGAAACATATTCTTTACGATCAAAATTACTCATTTTCCTTTTTGGTTAATCCTAAATTTTGATTAAGGCACAAAAGTCTAAAATGACCATTTTGCCCTTGGGGCTCTCCACCTCATAACTCATTAAGCATAACTCAGATGACTTTAGAGATTTTAGAGTACCCTATCCATAGAGTAATTAAAGTATCAGAGGAGAGAAATGTGGTTTTCAAATTTTAATTTAATATAAATAAATATTTTCAACTTAGAAAATAAAATTTTCAAAATTAATTTATTTAATCAATCATAATAAAGTTGTTGGTTTATGGAAAAATTATTATAGGTTTTCTAAGGTCAGAGAAATACTTAGATAAAATTCTATCATTATTTAAAATTAAATTTTTAATTTAATTTAATAATTATTTATTATTTTTTAGTGATTTAGTTAAATGGAAAATATGTTTTATTTATAAATATTATTTTTTTTATATTTTTATTAAACCTCTATGAGTCCAAAGAACTCAGAGAAACAAATTTTATATTTTTATGATTTGTTAATTTATTTATTATAATTATTTTAATGAGAAAAAAAGGAAAATACATTTTTGCACATTTTAAGTCTTTAGAAATTTATTTTTAACTTAGAAAAATTAGTAAAAATATTTTAATGAGTTTTAAATGATCAGAAAACCATTAGGAGCATTTTTAAATATTTTGATATTTTTATAATTTTTAATTATTCTAAATTATTTTAAATGCAAAATATGGCTCACAAAAGTAACTTTTATTTTTTCTAAGTTCTCCTGATCACAAGAAACTCAGAAAATCACTTTTCATAATTTTTGTAATTATATTTAATTTATTAAAATTATTTTAAAAATATAATTATTTTTTTTTACAAAAATACAATGTTTCTTAAAAAATTAACTTTAGTGCATAAACTTAATCCAATAATTTATAATTTTTTGCAGTGGGTTAATATGATTTTTATACACAATGCTGAATTGATTTTGTCAATTTTTATTAATATTTAATTTACATAAATTAATACAAAATATACACATTTAATTAAATACAAAAATGTGCAAAATTTTTCAAACCATCATGATATTTTTTCTAAGCTTTTCTAACCACAGGAAACCTACTAAGATTTATCCCATAACTTTTCAAGTGATATTTCAGTTTATGTAATTAAATTAAGCCAAAATAGTCATCTTAGCTTGAAAATTAAGGTTAGAAGCACAGAGATGTCCTCTGACCTTTAAAAAATCAGAGAACATAACCTTTGTCATGAGGAATAAACCCTAAAAAATTCAAGCTATGGTGAGCAATGCTTAGTCATATTGAATTGAAATACTCTAGGGAGTGTTTAATTAATTAAAAATCAAACATTTAGAAAAAAAATTTATTTTTAGTCCACATTATTCTCCTCTGTTTATTGAGTAAGAGGGTATTTTAAATTTATTTTTATAATTTTTTCATGAAAAGTTATGGATTTTTGAAGATATCTGATTTAAATAAATCAAATAATTCATAATTTCCTATTTATCCCAGTCAGCGCCACACAAATACGCGACGAATCTGAAGCTCCATGCGGCGTATCCTAATTGGATGCCACCGTCTGAGTCAGCCTGCTATTCACACACCTAGGGATTTTCCCGGCTTGATCTCGTCCGTCTGTCCGATACAAGCGCGATCCGACGGTCCTTTGTCATCATCCCCGATGTACCAAACCCGTGAGCTGTCCAACTTCTAGCCTAAGATCTCGCTCAATACTCAACCAAATTAATTGTGGTTTGTTCTACACCTTCATCTACTTGAGACAAACACATCCATACGGTTACAATGTTATTAAATTAAATTTTACTTCAAATTTGGTGAAAACCGAGCTCAAGATTAGGGTTAATGTCCTATACCTTTGTCTAGGAGGGAAGGCCTCAATCAAATGCTTGTAGAAGCTTTAGTGGAGTCCAATGAACCTCCTGGATGTACTGGTTTCCTCTAATGTAAGCTTCAAGTAGAAGTTCAATGAAATGGGATGTGGTCTTGGTTTATGAGTGGTTTGGAGAGCTCAACAGAGGGGGATTTTAGTGGAAATCTTCCTCTCTTACTCTGGGGAAGCTCAAAAGCTATTCAATTTGGAGTTTGGGGGAGTTTTGAGGATGACCAAAATTTGTCCTGATTTTGAGCTAAAAATTTGGGCTTAGGTGGTGGAGCAAATGACCATGAGATGGTTACAATGAGCTTAGGGTGTCTTAGAGGAGCTCTGGAAACAATTTGGTAGAGTTTCCCCAAGAAATTTGGTTCACCTCATTTTTTTGGCCATCACAGAGGGGTTTAAATAGAAGAGCTTAGGGTGACTACTAGGGCTTCAAATTGGGTGCAATGTGGAGCCAAGGTGGAGGGCTTCAAAGTGCTAAAGACCAATCAGAGTTGAGCACCTTGGATGGGTGTAATGGGTTTTGATTTAAGGGGGTGACTCTCAATTTAAGGGTTTTTCGGCCATTAGGTCGGTCGGGTAGGTCATAGGAGGTTGTCAAGCAATCAGGTGAGCCAGTGGGAGGGTTAATAATGATTAACCTCTAATGGTATGGCATGATTTCAAGGATATTTTGAGTATAAGCCAAAAATGGGGCGAAATACCCTAAATCAAGGGACCATTGGTCCATAGCCCATGTAGGGCTGGCTAGGTGAGTCTAGCCTGGTCACTAGGATTCAGAAGGTAGCTGTAGAGGCTTTGTTTTGATCAATTTGGCATGGCTTCGTCAATTTTGGTGCATGGGTTCAATTTGGGTCGAATTGGTTTGAAGTTTGGTTTAGGTTGGGCTAACTATGACATTGAGCTCAATTGATTAATCAATGTGGTGTAGATGATTGTCACAAAGGGTTTAGAAAAGATTTGGAGTGATTTTGAATTGATTTGGAGGTTCAATGTGAAATATTTTGGACATTTGGTCAATTTTGGGTATTTGGGTTAAACGGGTTTGAGTTGGGCTAAAATTTTGCTAAGGCCCAATTGGTGGTTCAAATTGGTCCTAAGGATTGTCATGAAGAGTTTTGGATAGAAAATGAATGGAAATTTTGTGGTTATTGGGTTCAATTTGGTTGAATTTGGGGGACATGGTCAATTTGGGGCTAAATTGGGGGTTTTGTTCCAAGTTAATTTTAAGTAAAATTGAGGCTTGAACAAGGCCAATTGAAGGTTAAATTTGATATTTGGAAATGTTTTGAAGATTTTATGATTCAAAATTGGGGCAATTGGATAAATGTGGGGGTTCAATTAAGTGAGATTTTAGTTTTGGGTCAAATTGGGGCTTTTTGATTTGAGTTAAAATTAGATTCAAATGTGAGCCAAATGGGCTTGAATTTGGTTTAAATCAAGCTTGGACATGATGAATTTGAGTTTAGAATTTAAATTGGAAAAAATTGAGATCAAATTGGTGGACATTGGGGGTGAATTGGGGTAATTGGGTCTTTAAAGACAATTTGAGGCTTTTGGTTAAAATAGGTCAAATTTATCAAATTGAGCTCAATGGACTATTTCAAATTGATTTTGGGGATATTTTAAGTGATTTTGAAGGTTTTGGGACAATTTGGGTCACCAAGGGTATTTTGGTAATTTGGCCAAATGAGGTGTAATTGGTAATTTTGGAAATTTTGGGATATTTTCAAATGAGGTGTATTTGGTAATTTTGGAAATTTTGGGATATTTTGGGCAATTTGGGTGGTTTCAAAGAGTTGAAAATGATTTTTGAACAAATTTAGGTATTTTGGGTAATTTTTGGAATTTTTTAGGTTTCAAGGGCAATTTGGTAATTTGGGTAGATTTGGGGGCAAAATACTAAGTTGGGTATTTTGGTAAAATTGGAGTGTCAATCACCTTACTTGTGCCATGGACTAATAGAATTCCCTACTTTTGGGTCCTTCTTGTACTGGCCTTAGCTAAACCTAGTCTGGGGCTAATGGGTCTAGGGGACCATCTACATGAGTCTCCCAAACGGTCAAGGGACCAAAATTAGGTAGGTTTGGGTTCAAGATTGTGAGTGGAAGTGTAATGTGCAAGTGTGCGTATGAGACTAACCAAGACCGCACCACTAGGGGGTTGAACCTAAGGCCAAGAAATGTTATGGGAACTCTTCTTGAGCTCCCCCATATTGAACTTACCAACTAAGTGCTAGAGGGTAGGACCAATATGTGGCACTTCAAGTTGAGTAAAGAAGTGTTTAGAATTTCTAATTGTGAGGGTTCCTTTCTAGTCCTCTAGGAAGGAATAGTCTAGTCCTCTAGGAATAGTCAACAGGAAAGTCTTATGGCTTGACCCTAGGCTACTAAAGAGGAAAAATTCGACCTCAACCAAATTTGAGGTCAACAAATGGACCCCCAATAGGTGGGGTGTGTCGGGCAAGCATACCACACGTATTGGCATTGATCGATGAGACCAATAAAACCAACACAGACTTCTAAGCCAACAAACTTAGAACGAAGTGTAGAATTAAGTGATAATTATTTTCACTGAGGAATCATCAAGTGAACATTAAAGAACAATTGGGGATTCAAAAGTCTTGCTGGGGATTAGATGGTGAACCTCAGATTATCAAGCTTTAGGTATATCAAAGGATGGGAGTCAGTATTTGAGTGCTGACCTTGAAATGGGAATTGAAGTTTGGGTATTAATCCTGAAATGAGAGTCAGATGCCATACTCCATTTAAGGTGGTCTTAAACCTATCTTGAGGAAATTGGGTAGAAAATTGGAAGCCTTACTCCATTTAAGGTGGTCTTAAACCGATCTCGAGGAAATTGGGTAGAGAATCAGATTCCTTACTCCATTTAAGGTGGCCTTAAACTGATCTTGAGGGATGAGAATAGGATGCCTTACTCCATTTAAGGTGTACTTAGACATATCTCAAAGAATTGGGTATAGAATCAGATGCCTTACTGCGTTTAAGGTGGTCTTAAATCGATCTTGAAAGATGAGAATATGATGCTTTACTCCATTTAAGGTGGTCTTAAACCTATCTCAAGGAAATTATGTAGGAATCAGATGCCTTACTCCATTTAAGGTGGTCTCAAACTGATCTCGAATGATGAGAATAGGATTCCTTACTCCATTTAAGGTGGTCTTAAACCTATCTCAAGGAACTTGGGTAGAGAATCAAATGTCGTACTCCATTTAAGGTGGTCTTAAACTGATCTTGAAGGATGAGAATAGGATACTTACTCCATTTAAGGCGGTCTTAAACCTATCTCGAGGAAATTGGGTAGAGAATCAGATGCCTTACTCCATTTAAGGTGGCCTTAAACAAATATTGAAGGATGAGAATAGGATATCTTACTCCATTTATGGTGATATTAAACCTAGCTTGAAGAATTAGGTAGAGAATCAGATGTCATACTACATTTAAGGTGGCCTTGAACCACTATTGAAGGATGAAAATATGATGTCTTAGTCCATTTAAGGTGGTCATAAACTTATCTCAAAGAATTGAGTAGAGAATCAGATGTCTTACTCCATTTAAGGTGGTCTTAAACTATACTCGAAGGATGAGAATAGGATGCCTTACTCCTTTTAAGGTGGTCTTATTTTAAGGTTACTTCATTTAAGGAGGCCTCAAAATTATCTCAAAGAATGAGGATATGATGCCTTACTCCATTTAAGGTGGTCATAAACCTATCTCGAAGAATTGTGTCACATTAGGAAGGAAAGCTCGAGGACTCACATCCAACCTAAGAGGTGGCAAAAAGGTCAGATTGAGAAGGAAAGCACGATGAATCACATCCAACTCAAGAGCTGATCCGAAACATATCATTACATTGGGAAGGAAAGCTCGATGACTCACATCTAACCAAAGAAGTAACAACAATATCAGATTGTGAAGGAAAACATGATGACTCGCCTCGAACTCAATGGCAGATCAGAAACATATCACTACGTTGGGAAAGAAAGATCGATGACTCAAATCCAACCCAAGAGGTAGAGGAAAGATCGATTGAGAAGGAAAGCACGATGACTCACATACAACTCAAGGGCTGATCGGAAACATATCACTACGTTTGGAAGGAAATCTCGATGACTCACATCCAACTCAGAAGGTAGCAGAAATATCAAATTTAGAAGGAAAGCATGATGACTCACATCCAACTCAAGAGCTGATCATAAACATATCACTACATTGGGAAGGAAAACTCAATGACTTACATCCAACCCAAGAGGTTGTAGAAATATCATATTAAGAAAGAAAGCACGATTACTCACATCTAACTCAAGGGCTGATCGGAAACATATCACTATGTTGGGAAGGAAAGCTCAATGACTCACTTCCAACCCAAGAGGTGGTGGAAAGATCAGATTGAGAAGGAAAGCACGATGACTCTTAAAACTAATCTCGAAAGATTTATGTAATATTAGGAAGGAAAGCTCGATGACTCACATCCAACCACAAAATCAAAAAGATAACTAATGAAGATGATGGAATCAAAATCTCGGTATTGCCCCAGAGAATAACATGAAGACAGTGTGGAGAATTTGTGATCTTGAGTTCATAAACACGTGACATATGAAGATTGACATTGGTGAGGAAAATTTGTAAGATTTTGTAGAGTGTGTGATCAAAAGAAAATATGTTGAGATTTTAATACCTATTTTATATTGTTTTTGATGATATTGCACTTTAAAGAAAGATATTTTTGATGTTTTGTTGCAGGAATGATGAATTAGGGTCATTGGAGCAAAAAGATGCAAAAAGGAGCGAATTTGGAGCGAAAAGGACCAAAATGTGAAGATTTGAACTAGGGCACCGACAGCCCGCCAACGGCAAGCCAAACGGCACCGACGGTGGATTTTTCCCGAGACTCCAGATTTAATTCACTTAGAAGGCCCGCTCACGGTGCCCTCGAGGCCCCTTAGAAGCCCCGCCGCCGCCGGCTAGTTCAAAGGTTATGTCCAACAATGCATTGGATGAAGATGAATTTTGGAGGGATGCTTAGGCAACTCTTGGGAAAACTCATTGTCGGCACTATTTTTGGTGTGGGGTTTGCCCGTAAGAAGCTGTCGGCAGGAGGAGGCTCAAGACTTTAGTGTTGGGAAAGTGTAGAGAGTCTAAATTATGAGGAATTCTTCGAGAGATTGTAAGAGTGGAGGGAAAGTGAGAGATTTCTTCCTCCTTGCTGCTTCGAAGAGGAATTCTATATGCTGTAAAGAAAGGAAGAGATTCAGAGGAACTTTAAGGAGTTTCCTTGGGGAGAAATTAGAGATAAGTGTTATTTACTTGTTGTAGTTTGTATGACTTTGCTTTTATATAAGAATTCTGAGTTTTATTGTGTTTTCCCCATTAGATCTGAGTAGTTTTTTGCCTTTCTCCTTGTCTTGAGCCTTATATATTGAATAACACATTAAAACCTTTATTAGTATAATTAGTTATTTAAGAGTTATTAAAAATTACATATTTATTTCAATTGCCTATTAGTGACATATAAACAATTTGAATTCCATTGTTGCAATTAAGTATTGCTTTTCTAAAATCTTAGTTCGTAGTTCTAATATTACTCCCTGTGGGATCGATATATAGGACTCCATTAGAGCCCTATAT
>NW_018229368.1:149105-149731 GCF_001263595.1 Phalaenopsis equestris
AATTTGTGGATGTTCAACCTTCGTATGAGACTTTAAATGCAATTAACAATAGACCCAACATTCCTTATTCAAACTATTATAACCAAGGTTGTAAGAATCATCCTAATTTTAATTGGAATAACAATTCTTCTATAAATCAACAATGGGCGAACAACCCAGTGAACCCATTAGGAAATTCATCCAACCAAGGAAATGTTAATTATAGACCTTCTTATCCTCCAGGATTTAACAGTAACACTCAAATTAAAGAAAATAAGTTGTCTATGGAAGAGCTGATATTAAACCTGGGTCAAAAATTGCAGAATCAAGAAAAATAATTACAAATTCAAGGAAATCAATTACAAAATCAAGGTATTGCTATTAAGAATATTGAAAATCAACTACGGCATATCATTACTACGCTTAGTAACTGAACATTAGGAACTTTTCCTAGTACTATGGAACCAAATTCTAAAGATCAAGGGAAAGAACAATTCCAAGCGATACAATTACGAAGTGGAAAAGAATTGGAAACAAGAGTATAGAAAGAAATGGAAATTGAAAAAGAGAAAGTGGATACTGACAAAGAAAAGGATCATGAGTACCCAGATTTAGAATATCCACTTACACCAATGAAAATTACTGTG
>NW_018229368.1:151031-151586 GCF_001263595.1 Phalaenopsis equestris
TATCCTATTTCAGATAGTGCGTGGGTAAGTCCAATTCACTGTGTTCCTAAGAAAGGAGGAGTGACTGTTGAAACAAAAGAAAATAATAAATTAATACCTATCAGACAAGTTATTGGGTAGCGTATTTGCATTGATTATAGAAAATTAAACACAGCCACCAGGAAAGATCACTTTCCTTTACCCTTTTTAGACCAAATAGTAGATAAACTTGCTGGGAACAAATATTTTTGTTTTTTAGATGGATATACCGGTTACCATCAAATTCTTATTGCTGCTGAGGATCAAGGAAAGATAACATTTACTAGTCCTTTTGGAACTTTTGCTTTTTGAAGAATGCCTTTCGGATTATGTAATGCACCTGCAACATTCCAAAGATGTATGACATCTATATTTAGTAAGTTAATTGATGATAGATTTGAAGTATTTATGGATGATTTCTCTATATTTAGAACATCATTTGACGCATGCTTAAATTATCTTGGAAAAGTTTTGGAGTTATGCGAAAGAACTAATTTAGTTCTAAATTGGGAGAAATGTCAATTTATGGTTGCAGGA
>NW_018229368.1:153929-157473 GCF_001263595.1 Phalaenopsis equestris
TTAAAGAGGTTTTAATGATCAGTCAACCTGAATAAACCTGAATAGGTCGGGCTGACGACGTTAAACAAAGCGCTTTATGGGAGGCAACCCATAATTATCTTTATTTTTATTGCGATTATAATAGATTTTATTAGAAATTATCGTTAGTTTGTGGTAGTATTGAGCACTACTACTCTTATTTACCCTTAAATCATCATAAAAATTGGATCCATAGAGAAAAATTAGAACTCATTCAGACCAGAGCGAAACTATACAATTTTTGCCTTGGGCACCGACGGCGCCCTCGATGCCGCCGACGGCGAGACCGGCAGAATGGCGAATTCCGGCAGAATGGCGATTTCTGGAGTTTGAATGGCAGTTTTTGGGCGGGAGTTAACCCTTTTAAACTTCCAAATTCAATTCTTAAGTTCATATTTCCCCCAAAAACGAAGCAAACTCCACCAAATTCATTCCTATGGCGTCCATTTCCTCTGAAAATCCTAGAATGCGAGTGTTCAACCAGAGAAAGTTCATTAGTGCGGAAGTGCAGCGAATCTTCAACAAGGTATTGGCAAAGAAAAGATTAATCAAGGAATGAGGATTCGTAAATTAAGGATTGAATAATCTAGTGACGACAATTGAAGAGATGATAGTGCAGCGAAGATGGGAAGTGTATTGTTATATACCGTCGCCATGGTTGTTCCTGTGGTGAAGGAATTTTATGCAATTTTGCATGGAATCAACCAGGGAGCCTTCTATGTGCGAGGTAGATGGATAACTTTTACTCCTATATGGATCAATGAATTATATATGATCGAGAACGTTCATGTTTTCCATTATTCCAACTTCGTCCCGATAAGAAACCAGATGAATGATATTTACGAATATTTAACGAACAAAACTGAAGACTTGGAAATGAGAGAAAATGGGTATGTTAGTTTTTTCGTGACACTCCTAAATCTCATTTTGAAACACTAGCACTTCTTCATTTCTGCAAAATTGTTCCCCGACAATGAAGATCAGTAAAGCTTCTAAAGAAAGTACTATTCTGAATTACTGCATCCAAATGGGACTGTCGATCGATATTGGATCAATAATTGTGAAGTCTGTTTTGGGCCTGATCGTTCATGGATCAACTTATGGGCTTGGACACCCTTCCACAATTTTTTTACTTTGCAGTCAATTCCAAGTATCCTATGAAAATTGGGAAAATGTACTTCTACCTTGAAAGCCTTTGGACCAAACTGAGAGATTCCCAGCCTATGAGGATGAAAATGATATGACTATTATGGTGGATCAATCATCTCAGAATTCACTGCCTATCCAACCTTTAGCTCTGGACAAGACTCTGGTGATCCTACGCAGAATCAAGAAATTGGAGAATGAGGTACAAAATGTAATGAATGCAATAAATAATATCTCTGATTTCTTTGATCATCTAGACTAGAGGATGAAAGAACATTTTTCTCACTTTGGACATATAAAAGATAGTTTGATATGGTTGATGAGGAGGATGAAATTGATAGAAGAGGGTTCTACTGAAGAATTTCCATACCAACCCTTCTACAACCTCTTCGTTCATGTGCAATCAATGGGTGATCTCAGAGGAGAATCTAGTACTGAATCTGAAGAATAGTATATTTATATTGCTGCCTGTCTGTCTATGTGTGTAATTTGATTTGGAATTTATATATAATTGTGATGTTTTGTGTTATGAAAGTTTATTTGTGATAAGTACATCATTTAATCACTTAAAATTATGTCTATGATGATTGAACGGATGTTGTTGAGGCTTGAAATTGATCGAAATTGCAAAAATTCGGGAATTAAACCAAATCAATAGAGCCCGCCGACAGCGCCCTCGACGCCGCCAACGACTGAATTTTCTCAGGACTTAGGATATAATTTTAATAGAGA
Source organism: Phalaenopsis equestris (assembly GCF_001263595.1). Lineage (NCBI taxonomy): Eukaryota > Viridiplantae > Streptophyta > Magnoliopsida > Asparagales > Orchidaceae > Phalaenopsis > Phalaenopsis equestris. Next base: position 155,826 of record NW_018229368.1, read on the forward strand.
TCGCCGATGGCGCCAAATACCCCGCCACGACGAGATCCCAAAAAAACTCCTTTAACCATGATTTTGGCCAGTCAACCGCCACTATTCATCATCCCCTTCCTCTGACAAATGCGTTTTTTGACCTAGGGCTTGAGATATCTTGGATTGGGAAGCGATTTCAAGACATTTAGACACCAAATTTGATCATCTCTAGGTAAGAACTTCTCTCGAAACTAAAAATATTTGATTTTCACTATAAATTTCTTCCACATTGAGGAGATCCGAAAAATTTGAGAATGTAAAGAAAATATTGGGAAGAAATTCAGGGAACTTAGTGTTGAACTCTTAGAATTACTCTTGGAAGCCATTTTTTGCATATTTGAAGTTTATTTTGGAATTTTTTTATAATTGTGATTAGATTAAAATGACTCAACTACAAAAGAGATGACTTGAGTTTGATGAGTCTCACTTTGTCAATGCGAAGGCTCAATCAAGGTTTACTTCAGTATTTGAGGGAAAGAAATGCATACAAGATCGAGTTTTTGAGAGTCCGGGAGGAGAAATTGAACGAGTTATTACCGAGCGGAGGTGGGAAAACTTCTGTTACACCACCAATAAGCTGCTGCAAATATTGTGAAAGAATTCTATGCCAACGTGTTCTATTCTGAAGATAGAATCGTTCAAGTGCGGGGATTTCCTGTTGAATTTAATGCCGCCCGCATTAACACCTTTTACGAAGTTCCAGACTCTTAAAACAACCACTATGAAACCGTCAGTACTATGGAAGGCCCACTGAATGATGCAATCAACTTTCTCACTGATGGGAAAGGACTGTGGCAGATTAAACAACGAGAACGGGTAAATTTTTCTGCTTCCATGCTGAATGTCACGTCACCTCTAAAGCGTAGCACTATTTTATTTCCTCTACTCTGTTACCGACTTATCACCATAGTGAGGTAACAAGTGATAGAGCTATTCTAAATTTTTGTATTTTGTATTCAGAATAAAAATTGAGAATAATAAAAATATAAATGTGGGGAAAATCACTTTTAAGAATATATTGACTATGGCAAGGAGTGAAACAAGTGAAGGTCTAGGACATCCTGACCTCATTTATGCACTTTGCTAACTTTCTGGAGTGGAAGCTGGAGATGATGAGGAATGGGTTTACCCTATGAAACCTATTATTAAAGCTAATTTGAAGACTTATGAATCTCATGAGAAATGGAGAACTGGGAGTAGAAGTCAAGAATCTTCTACTAGTAGAGATGTCCCCTCTACAAGTTATGACCTTTCACCTTCTAGTTACCATACCCTCTCTGATTTGATGAATGACTTACAGCGAAAAAAGTATAGAGTTAATAAATGAAAGGATTGGAGGTTTAGAACATCGACATGATTATGACAGTGAGTACCTTCAGAGGCATTCAAATTTTGAGATAACTTACTACGAAGCTCAGGCCCGACACTACAAAGGTGATTTGATGTTACCTTTCCTGAGTGCCCCCAATATACTCAGTATCAGCCCAATCCACCTACTGACCAAGGAGATGAAGTCATAGTTTGGGATTTCGATATGTGAATGTAATTGATGTACTGGTACTTGTATTTTTGTAACCTTTTGTAATAGAAATGGATGTTTGTGTGCATTTGTACTTTCATTTTTATT
>NW_018229368.1:158361-159189 GCF_001263595.1 Phalaenopsis equestris
AAAAATATGAAAGTGAGGAGAAGCTTGAGGAGATGCCTAATCAAAAATTGGCTTCACTAGACCTACCTAAAGGGAAAACCTAAATACATTCCTGAACTTATATTTATGGATTAGATCTTTTACTAGTAGTGTTCTCAAAAAGTTTCTATCATTTGAATATTCTAAGTGAATTAATATTACAACATATAGTCATTCTTGAAATGAATAGAAGACTAAAACTCTTAAACATAATGACTAGATAATCTTGTAACTACAGAGTTAATTTAATTACATGAATTTTTTCTGAAAATCTCACTATGGTATTTATTTAAATCAATACTTATAGTATTTCTGAATTAAAACTTTACTACCATAGATCATACCTTTTATATAGTACTAAAATTACTTGAGGATAAGTAATAGTTAGGTTTGGGGGATTTTGACCAAAGGAAAATATATTGAGATTTTCATACCTATTTTATACTATTTTTGATGATATTGCACTTTAAAGAAAGGTATTTTTGATGTTTTATCACAGGAACGATGAATTAGGGTCATTAGAGCAAAATGATGCAAAAAGGAGCAATTTGGAGCAAAAAGGAACAAAATGTGAAGATTTAAACTAGGGCACCGAAGGCGAGCTCAACGGCGCCGACGGCAGACTTTTCCTGAGACTCCAGATTTAATTCACTTAGAAGGCCCACCGACGGGGCCCTCGAGGCTGCGAGGAAAACTCATCAACATCTTTAAAGAGAAGACTTTGGCCATAAAATATGGAGGAGGAAGCTCAAGAGTTAAGTGTTGGGAAAGTGTAGAGAGTCTAAATTGTGAGGAATTCTTTGAGAAATT
>NW_018229368.1:159215-192899 GCF_001263595.1 Phalaenopsis equestris
GGAAAGTAAGAGATTTCTTCCTCCTTGCCGCTTCGAAGAGGAATTTTGTGTGCTGTAAAGCAAGGAAGAGATTCAGAGGAACTTCGAGGAGTTTACTTGGGGAGAAATTAGAGATAAGTGTTATTTACTTGTTGTAGTTTGTATGACTTTGCTTTTATATATGAATTCTGAGTTTTGTTGTGCCTCCCCCATGAGATCTGAGTAGTTTTCTCTGTCTTTCTCCTTGTCTTGAGATTTGTGAAATGATGATTTGAATTGGTGGAGCCATAAAAAAGTTAAAGAATTTGTTTTTCACTTTGATCTTAATTTACTTTCAATTTGGCCAATTGATTTGTTAAAATATGTTGAATTTTACAACTAAAGTGAAGTTTACATCCAAGATTTAGGGAGGTCAAAGCCCTTGGAAGTTGGGTGCAAATAATAGGGAAATAAAATTATCAGGCGTAGAATTGGAGATTTTAGCGTGACAGACTAAAATCCCCAATTTGGTCCTATCGTTTGGGTACCGAAGTTTAGATGTTAGCCCTCAGGCGATGGGAACGTGGGAGCTCCGAAGTGAGAGCTGGCATCATCCCAGCCTAGCCGCAGATTCAGTAAACAAGCGTAGGATTAGTCAATGTACTTTATGCCTGGACCAAAGGGTAAAGAATAGGTATGCTCCTATTTGGCATAATACATTTTATCCTTTCACTATAATTACTTGACAAGGAGAAGGATGTTTTCTTATATATTGAATATCACATTTAAACCTTCATTAGTATAATTAGTCATTTAATAATTATTAAAATTACATATTTATTTCAATTGCCTATTAGTGACAGATAAGCAAATCGAACTTCATTGTTGTGATTCCAGTATTGCGTTTATAAAATCTTAGTTCATAGTTCTAATATTACTCCCTGTGGGATCGATATCTAAGACTCCAGTAGAGCCCTATATTACTTGAGCGATACATATACTAGCGTTGATAAGTATGACTTTACAATTATTGAATATTTTATACATACATCTTTATCGAATCTATAACTGTTATTAAGTTTTTGGTGCAGTTGCTGAGGAATTAAATCTTTTAGCAGTAGTATTAAATACTTATATTTTTAAGCATATATAAAGTCGTTGTCAGTGTGAAACTTCACGGGGATGTGAGAAAATTGGTGCAGACAAGGATAGTCGTGCTACGAAAGAAGAGAGTAAGAAACCTCGAACTCGAGAGAAAAAAACTTAACAAATGTATCATTTTCTTTCCTTGTTGTCTTTATAACATTTATTTATCAAAGTACATTTTATTTTCAAAATTTAATTTTCATTGGTTGATTTTCAAAAACAAGTTTAAATTTTACTATCAGACTTTGTTGTATTGTTCTTCGTTCATTATAATTTAGAACCAACGTATGGTTCCACGACTCTTTATCAATCACACAAAATAGGTGTCAGCACTATTTTTGGTTGAGGAGTTGCCCGTTGGAAGCTGTCGGTCACCGGAATCGAAATCCCTTCACTCGCTTCGGAAAGGTGTTTAATATATATATATATGTAGTTTAGAAAATTTTGAAATCAAACTGACCCCATATTTTTCATTGTTTAAATTAAAGAGTGTTATACCTCAAACCCTATATCTAACTGAAAGGATACACAAGACTTGAGGATGAGGTTTGATCAAATCAACTAAGAAATATATGACATCCATTTGGTCTGCTTTTATTTGTCAACAAGTTCTTCTATTTAATACAAAGAATTAAATAGGGTTTATATTAAACTGGGTTCGGAAAAGCTTCCTATAAGGGCAAGCCCCTATAGTTAATTACATCATAGATAATTGAAGTCACCAAGGATACTCTAAATAAAAGTCAGGAAATACTATCTTCAAGGAGGTTAAATGGATAGGACGTTTCAACACGATTGGAGAAAGAGTTGTGAAAGGGGAATGTCTCAAATTTGGAATATTTTGTTGTAGAATGCAAAAGAGGAAGAATTAGGTAATTTCATAGATCCGGACATTTGTTGTAGAATTCAAACGAGGAAGAACTAGGGGAAGTCATAGATCTGGAGGAGAACCTCGGTGACTTCTCAAGTTATCCTATTGTTTTGCTTCAGTTTTGAGGAGAAATTATTTGAGTGTTTCATCATGTCAATTTTATTTGTTAGAGCTTACATTTGTGCTAAATAATTGCACAAATAGCCTTGAAGATATGAAGATTTAGTTCGTAACGAACGACAAGCACGAAATCCTAAGACGAGTTATGGCTTAAATTATACAGTAGAGCTAAGCAAACAACCTCGAAATCCTATGGTTTGGTTGTTTAATTCTAAGAGAAGAAGTGTGAAGATGTGTCATTGTAGATCCTCTTGCTATTGAAGATGGTCATGCTACCCACAATGCTAGCTCCAAGCTCCCCATCGTAACGAGTTTAGATTTTCTAATGTATCAGGTTATGATGTCAAATCAGGTGTCCCTATGATTATAGTTCTTTAAATATTATGGGGGATGTTAAAGTTAATTAGAGCGACACCAGTTATGATCCTACTGTTCCTTCGTTTCAGCACCACTATTTTCTATCAATTTACTTAGTCCAAATGAATTTACTAAACTCAACTTAATGAGTTCCATACTTTCATTTAGACCGTGAGAAGTCTCGTTAGCAACCGTAGGTTACCTCTTCCGAGGGATTCCCGATCATCTGATAGAGATGTCTTAATTTAGTTGCAATTGTTGTTTGTGATGTTTGTGATTAAATTTTGAGTTTCCTGATATTTTGAATGTTGTGGCGATGAATTTTACCTTGGTTGATTTTAATTTCGGTTTTGTTTTTGTGGCTACCCTAGTAGTTTTTGTTTTCATGTAGGGTGTCATTGTTGTTTAACATACAAGTTTTGTAAGCATGAAAGTATAGTGTAGAAATTAAAAGAGAAAACGGTACTGTAAACTGTAAAAACATACCTGGCGAGTCTTCTCGTTCCACCACCTGAAAGGTCAGTGCTTGCAAGATATGTAGATAATATTGCAAAAAAGTTTAAATTGCAAGAGTAGATGAAGGTTTAGCTACCAAACTCCAAGTTATGATTTAGTTAAATCTCAGAGGATCCTAGTGGATAATTTTAGAACAAAATATGGCAAGGCCAATTTGTCCTTTAGAATATTATGGCAAGTCCAATTTGTCCTTTAGAATATCCAATAGATTATGTAATGTTCAAGATGTGACCCTAGATCACTTTGAATATCTCTTGAAAAATCTTGAATTTATTTTAATCTTATCATAATGTTCCAATATTCATCTAAGGTTGAGTGTAACTACCCCGTTACTTAGTGAAACTTGACATTTTAATTATCCAAAGGATAGGATACTCGATTTATCAATTGACGTTTCATTTAAGAGTTATGTGAGTGAGTGCCCCTAAGGCAAGTCTAAGTCATTTAAGATTGTGGTGCCCACAAGTAAAATTGGACTTGGAGTGTTTTTGGAGTGTTTATAGATATTGATTATCAACCTAATTATCTTCCAAATCAAATCAATTGAGCTTAGATATCGAGCCTAATAGGTATTGAGCCTAGGTCTTTACCAAGCCTTAGCAACATAATGGGGAATTTGGTGAAGGTTAAGATTTTAGTTTAAGTGACATGTATTTTCATTTAAATATCACATTATCATCAATTTTGGGCTATCACATTATCATCAATTTTGTCACATTATCATCAATTTTGGGCTTAAGGGAAGTAAATTATTATCCTTTTAGCTTAGGCCTCTCACTTAAGAAACTTTTGATATTAGTTGACTTCCAAGTCATGAAGAATGGGGGAGATTATTATCTATTCATGTTGTACAAAGGTGGTGGGTGAGTTTCTACCTTATAATCCCATTGTATTTCAACCATCCAAACATGTTTATTAGAATTAAAGTTACCCATTTATCCCTGGTTAATCCTAAATTTTGATTAAGGCACCAAAGTCCAAAATGACTATCTTGCCTTTGGGGGTACTTTACCTCATAACTCACTAAACACAACTCAAATGACTTTGAGGGTTAGAGTGTCATATCCATGTGGTAATTAAAGTATCAGAGGATAATATGTGGATTTTTAAAATTTAATTTAATTTAGATAATTATTTAAATTTAGAAACTATTTTATAATTTATTTAAATAGAAAATTAGGGTTAAAAGCTTAGAAATGTCTTCTGATCTTTGAAAAAAGCAGAAGACATAGCCTCTATCATGAGAAAAAAACCCTAAAAATTTCAAGCCATGGTGAAATGTTTTAAGCCATGGAGAATTAAAATACCACAGAGAGTATTTAATTAATTAAAAATTATTGAGTGAGAAAATAATTTTTATTCTTAGCCCACATTATTCTCCTCTGTTCACTGAGCAAGAGGGTATTTTTCTTTTAGTTTTATGATTTTTCTAGAGAAAGATATGGATTTTTGAAATTAAACAATTAAAATAATTCAAAAATCCCTATTTTTCTACTTATCCACGCGGTGCCAACTCATCCTCGTCCGCTCCGTCTGCCATTTAACGCCCCCAACTACAGAGCCTCCACACGGACTGTGCTTTATGCACCATGGATCTGTTTGGCTTGATCTCCTCCATCTGTTGGATACACGCAAATACACGCGCGGTCAGATGACTCTCCGTTATCGTCTCTAAGCGACCTAACCCGTGAGCCGTTAACACTAAAACCTTAAGATCTTGGCTTAGACTCAACCAAATTGCGTGGGGTTTGTTCCTAAACCTTCATCTACTTTCATCTACTTCATCTACTCAAGATGAACACATCTATACAGTTTATATGGTATGAAATACAGTTAATATGTATAGAGGGTCAAAACAGGCTCGATTTAGGGTTGGAGTTCAATACCTTTGCTTGAGAGGGGATGCCTCAATCAGATGACTGTGGTAGCTTCAATTGGTCCCAAAAAACCTTCAAATGAAGTCTTAATGGTGAATGGTCTAGGTATGAATTTGATCAAGCTCGATTTCAGGTATTGGTATAGAGCTAGGTTAGAGGCTATTTCAGAGGGAGCTTTTGTGGGGAATCAACTTCTTTTACTGTATGGATGGTGTGTGCACAGTTAATTGGAGTTTGGTTCACTGTGGAGGTGTGGAGAGATCTGTCCTTATTTAGGCAGAAATTTGAGCTCAAAATTGAGCTTCCACAGTGGGGATTAGGGAGGAAATAGTGGGCTTGAACTGAGGAAGTCTTAGTGAGTCTCTGAGAGAAATTGACAGAGTTTCCTTAAGCAAATTTTAGCTCTTTTTTCTTTGCCATGGAGGTGAGGTTTAAATAAAAATGGCCAAGGGTGGCTGTCATGACCAATTGAGGGGTACAAAATGGTGGGCTTGAACTGAGGAAGTCTTAGGTGGAGGGTTTTCAAGTGTTAAAACCAATTGAAATTGGCCAGCTCAGATGGGTGAGTTTGGGTTTAAATTTTGGCTTGGGGATCTCAGTTTTGGTGTTCTCCGGTCACTAGGCCGACTGTCAACGCCAAGGGAGGTGGCCAAGAGGCTAGGTGAGCCAGTGGGAGGGTTAATTATAATTAACCCTCAATGGCAAGTGATGATGGGGAAGATTTTTGGTTAAGACCCATAAATGGTCATAAATTAGGGATCTAATGATCCATAGCTCACCGTGGATGGTCCAAGGAGGTTTAGCCTGGTCAATAAAGTGTACTTAGTGGCTATGGAGTGATCAATTTGGTGGCTTTGAGATGGCTAAGTTAATTTTGGTGCATGGGTTCAATTTGGGTCCAAATGGCTAAATATTGGGTTTGGTTAAGCTAGCCATGACTTTGAGCCCAATTAATTGATCAACATTGTGTAGGTGGTTTTTATGAAGATTTTTGGTGAAGGATTGAAGTGATTTTGAGTTCAATTGGAAGCTCAATTTGAAAGATTTTATGATCTTGGTTAATTTGGGTATTTTTGGTAGAATTGGGAAGCCAAACACCATATGTAAACTATGGACCAATGGAATCCCCATTTGGGTCCCATTTGGGTGGGTCCTCTATGTACTGGTCTTAGCTAAAGCCTAGCCTAGGGCTAGTTGGTCTAGGGGACCATCTACATGAGTCTTTGAAAAAATTAAGGGGTCAAAGCAAACAATTTTAGATTTTAGGATTGTGAGTGATTGTGGGTGAGAGTGAGTATAGGTGAGTTAAATAACTTCAGACCAACACCCAGGGCCAACCTTAAGGTTAAACATTCCTATAGAGACTCTCCTTGAGACCCCCCGTACTGACCCCACCTACTAAGTGCTAGAGGTTATGAACAATATGTGGAACTTCAAGTTGAGCAAAGAGGAGTTTAAAATTTCTAATGGTGAGGGTTCCTTTCTAGTTTTCTAAGAATAGTCAACAGGAAAATCTTATGGCTAGACCATAGGCAACGGAAGAGGGAAAACTAAACCTCAACCAAAAGTGAGGTCAATAAAGGGAAATTTGATAAACATGTTGAAATCTAAAAGAAATTTCATTAATCTGCTTCAAACAGGTGTTAAAGACTGAATACATTCAGAAGAATCAAAAGAGCCAACATGTTGAATATATCTGAAACATCACCTACTGAGTACATATCATATATTGAACACATTTGATACATTTCACATCATATCTGCTACATAATGATGCGGTACAAAAGTGTCCGCCGACTGTCTATCTGTCCTCTATGGGGTGGGCTCTTGAACAAGCTGACCTACTAAGTCACACTCCAGGGTAAGAATTCCATTTTCGTGTACTTAGAGGTGCAATCATCTCATAGCTCGTAAGGGCGCAACTCCTCCAACTCCGAATCCGGAAAGAACCCATATGGTACTTTACTGTCATCCATTCTTCTGATTGTCACAGACACTCCGTGATGTCGTACTCCCAGAATGCAGTGCTTCGCTAAGTCTGCTCCAATGCCCTTCAGAATTAGTACTGAACCCTTTGGTAGTGGAATCTCGATGGATCCTCTGAACTCCCCAGGGTCAACAACATCGATTTCTTTTTCAAACAGGATGTTACTTCAGCTCATGAAGGACACCGTGCAGAAGGGTGTTATGAAATCATTATGGTCTATGTGCCGAGGAAGACAATCTCTTTCATCATAAATATTAATTATGCAACTATTTGGAATGTAGTCCGCTGGTCGTATACTCTATCTGACCATCCTTTTGATCATTCTATTTAGCTCAGAAGGTAGAAGATCCACCTCGTCATATCTAAGTATACCCAGGGGGATCCCTTTCCTATATTCGACAAAGTTATAGTAGCAACCACACTAGATGGTTATCCAGCCTTTCCCGTGCATCCATTTCTGCGACTCTAAGTAAGTTTTCTTTATTAGTAGACCAGCTCAACCTCTATCTCTCAAGTCAAATACACAGTCAAGAATTCTTCTTTCATCATTTTTGTAGAAAGCTCCTATATACAGCTCCAGGCCTTTCAAAATGTTGACAATTTTTCCTTGGATTTCTTCATAAAATTCAAATTCTTGCTTCTTAACTCTGTTCATTCTTTCCAATTCTGTCGTTAAAATCCTTTGAGATCGTCGGGGTGGCTCCATCATCTCAACATTCGCAGGATACCAAGTCTGACTCGATCGTTAAAATCCTTTGAGATCGTCGGGGTGGCTCCCTCATCTCAACATTCGCAGGATACCAAGTCTGACTCGGCATTGTAGATAATAGAATATATGACTCATAATCTAGGTATACTACCTCCTAACACCCTGTATCAGCGGCTGTGAACTCCTCAAACGAACAGTAGTGATCCAAATGGAGAACATTGCATTTTGGGCATTCCACAAATGCTCCTCCTGTCGCTGCTTGTATGAGAATCTCAACGTTGCACATCAGGCAACCCCTGTAAAGAGCATCTGGAATTGCTAGTAGTGTCTGCTCTACAACATACTCTGACTCATCCTCTGTTACAGGCAGACTAGTAGAAGTCTCTCTCATGTAGAGATCATAAGATTTACCCTCAGGAATCAGGGTGAGTGTATTTTCTGCCTCTTTCCTCACATAAAAAGCTTATGTGCTTGTGGTGATTAGAGTTACGGTGTTGAGTTCTTCTTAGTGGCGCATATGACATTCTTTCCCCATCAACACTGACTAAATTCTCTGTTGGTGCAATTATCTTGGATGGCAAACGACTAGTCCCCTCCATCGGATTTTGTTGTGTTATCACTTTTTTCCTCTTTAGCGAGGAGTCTTCTTTCGTATTGATCCTCAATAGTGACGGTAATCCTTCTTTCTCTTGGTGACTGACTATGTCCATCAGAGGACCCTCATAGTTCACGTTGACCGGACCGAAGTCTAAGTTAAAGACTACGATGCCACCCTAAGTTGCCATTTTTTTTTTCAGTGCGAGATTCAAGCCTTCTATAAAGGTCAAAATTTGCTTTCGTCCTGATATTTACTGCAAAAGACAGAAAAACATCAGTACGATGAAATTTAACACGAACAAGAACAAAAACTGAGCATTTATTAAACAAAAATAATTTTAATTTATACAGGTGCAAATTTTATTTATTTAATTTGATTTAATTTAATAAAATTTCAAAATTAGAGACCAAAGGAAGAAATTAAAGTGAACAAATTCAAAAAATTATTTTATTGAGGCTAATTTTATTATAAAATTTTAGACCCATTCACGGATGCTTGACTAAATAAATAATCCAAGAATAATCAAAGTTTCAAAAGGTTGATTTCAAGCAACGTAACTTCGGGTAATATGTCTTCAAGTAGTAGCCATTAACCGACAACATAGGTCTTTCGCCCCGGAAATCCACCAGCTGGTAAGATCCTCCTGAATAGACCTTTTTTATGACAAATGGTGACAAATGGTCCCTCCCCAAATGGTCCCTCCCAAGTTGGTTCAAATTTTCTACCTATCTTGCAGTGTGCAAGAATACAGGTCTTTCGAGAATGAGAATGAGGTCACCAAATTTGAATGTCCTCAGGCGGACCAATTTGTCATGAGCATACACCATCCTCGCTTGGTAGAGTTCTAAATGCTGTTGTGCTTCTAGTCATTTTCCTTTGAGACTTTCTAAATCTTCAAGTATGAGTTTTGCACTTTCTTCGGTTGTAATTTTGTTGGTGACGGTGACTCTAAGAGATGGTGTCTGTACTTCTAGCGGTAGAATGACCTCAGACCTGTACACAAGTGCGTAGGGTGAACATTGAGTGGGAGTTCTGAACATCATCCTATAGACCGACAAACCTTCTAATAAGTTATTATCCAATCAGTTTTGTTTTCATCCAATTTCTTCTTTAAGATTTTCAAAACCATTTTGTTGAAGGCCTAGGCCAATCTGTTTACCTTGGGATAGTAAATCATAGAGTATCTCTAATTTATCCCATGTTATTTGATAAAATTGTTGATCTTTGTGCTCTTGAAGGCTGTCCTGTTGTCAGAAATCACTCTGCTCGGTACACCAAAATGGTAGACAATTTGGCTCTTGAAAAATTGCAGAGCATGCTATGCTGTAACCTCATAATGGCACCGCCTCTGCCCACTTGAAAAAGTAATCCGTAGTGGTAAGAATAAATCTATGTCCCTTATAGGATGGAGAGTCTATCAGACCTATTATGTCCGTGCCCCAACACTCGAATAGACACAAGGCGATGGTTGGGTGTAACACATTCAAAGGTGGGTATAAGACCGCCACATACACTTGGCAAAGGTGACACCTTCTAGTTGTATCCATGCAATCGAATATCATTGCTGGCCAATAATACCTGATTCTATTGATCTTCATTTTCATTTTAAGCCCTGATGGTAAGCACTACACAATCCGGCATGTACTTCTTTGATGATACTTTGTGCTTCTGATCTGCTCAGACAATACAGCCACATCTGATTGAACGATCTTCTGTAGAGGACATCACATACTAGAGCATATGACATAGCTCTTCTCATGACACGGTATGCCTCCAACTTGTCCTCTGATAGCTTTCTAATTTGTAAGTACTCTAGCAATGACTTGTGCCAGCCTTCATTAATGTCAGCAACTGCAATCATTACTCCTTCTTTTTTGAGTTTGTGTAAATTGTCGAGGTTGATCCGAGACAAAACTTGTTGTCTTAATACTGTAATGTCGATGGAATCCTCCAATGTACATGCCAGGTCCTTGGAAAGTTTTTCTAGAAGTTGTCATGGGCGTTATCTCCTCGAGGAATCTGGTATAGATTTGCATTAGGGATCTGCTCTAACAGCTTCATTGTATACCAGTGGTATTCTACTAGCATTTTCTTCAAAATCTTGTATTGTCCAACAAGTTATTGGATGATGAGTTGTGAGACACCATAGACGACAATATCTATTATATACATCGAGATTGCCAATTCTAACCCAGTGATCAATGCTTCATATTTTGCTTCATTGTTTCTACACTGCTCTATCAGGTGATAGGAAAATCTCAACATACTTTTATCTGACATTATAATAATCAGCCTAATTCCTGCTTTGCTAGGTATAACCATTTCTGATCCTTTGTCTTTCCTACCTGACAAAGCTACATTGAAGTACAATTCTAAATGTCTAGCACTGAACAGTTCTACTTGTAGCACATCTGATAATTCTTCGTTGAGTGGGCACCCAGTTGGAAGTGGGTGCGCTGTGAGAAAATCTTCTAAAATTCTTCCCTTGATAGCGTGGAGGGGAACAAAAGTTATCTCGAATTGATATAAAATCATTAAGCATCTTGCTTGACATCCTGAAATTGTTGGTCAGGTCATCAAATATTGCAATGGATTAACTTTCGAAATAAGGATAATTTTATGAGACAACATGTAATGCCTAAGCTTTTGGGTGGTAAAAATTAAAGCTAGACAATGCTTCTCAATAGGCGGATATTTTACCTCCGTCGGTATTAGACATCGACTCAAGTAGTAGAGTGCATTTTCCTTACCCTCGTCATTGACCTGAGCTTACAGGGCTCCGAGAGAGTCGTCTAAGATCATGGTATAAAGTATCAACGATTTTCTCAAGATAGAGGCTACCAAAATAGGAGGTGTCATTAAGTATTGCTTAACTTCCTCAAAGGCCCGCTGGAATTTCTTTTCCCAAATGAATTTGGGTTCCTTTTTAATTAATGCCAAGAATGGTTAACACCTACCTAAGAGATTAAAAATAAGGCGTCTCAGATATGCCAACTTTCCTTGGAAGGAACGTATCCTTGGAAGGAAGGAACGTAGTTGTTTTAAGGTTTAGGAGGAGACATTTACAATATAGTTTTTATCTTATTCAGGTCGATCTCTATTCCCGATGAGGCACAATGAATACTATAAATTTTGCGGAGGTGACGCCGAAGGCGCATTTTAATAGAGTCATCTTTAGATTATATTATTGTAATCGTTTAAACACGATCCTCAAATCACACAAATAGTCTATTTTCTATTTACTCTTGATGAAGAAATCATCCAATTGACACTCCACTTGATTGTGAATGAGGTCATCAAAGAGCTTTTTCAAAGCTCATTGATATGTTGCTTCGACATTCTTCAACCCGAATCGCATCACTGTGTAGCAAAAGATCCCAATCGGTGTTCTGAAAACTGTAAGTGTTGCATCCTCTGGATCCATTTTGATTTTGTTGTATCCTAACAATCCATCCATAAAAGAGAAAATCTCATGTGTCGATGTGATGTCCACCATTAATTCTAGTATCGGTAGTGGAAATTCGTCTTTTAGACATGCTTTATTTAAATCCCTAAATTCAACAAAAACACATGTTTGTCCATTTTTCTTCTTAAATGACACAACATTGCCTAACCATGTACGGTATTGCTCTTCTCTTACAACATTAGCATCTATTAACTTCTTTACCTTGATAAAGACTTGTTGCTCTATCTCGAGGTGCATTGTTCTGGGAGCTTGCTTCACTGGGGTCATACCTTTATCCACCCCGAGTTTATGAACTGTAACTTGTGTTGATAGCCATGGAATTTCATCATAACTCCATGCAAAGCAGTTTTTAAATTCTGACAACAACTTTATCAGTTCTGTAGATTCTTCCTCATTGAGTAGAGTATTTATAAAGGTGGGTCGGGCCTTCTCCTCAGTCCCAAGATTGATCTCTTTCAATTCATCCACTGTTAACTTAATTTCTTCTATAAATTTTGGTGGAACATCACCTATCAACTGATCTTGAGAATCATCCTCTACATTGAGGCAATCCTTTTTCAATCCTCTAGTAACAACCATGCAAAATTCTGAGTCATCGACTAGTCCTACAGAACCAAATCGGTGACCTTCTTTTAAGTAGAAGGTGAAGAAGGGGAAGCATGGTAAAACTTGATCGACTTTGAACTAATGCTACAAAATTCCTTAACCTCTAAACTCTCAACCTTTTGAGGGTTGATTGGAGTAAGGGTCATGACATTCACGTAATGGTTGGTCCGATCGTACATCGACTGATATTCGTCTTTCTCCACATCTTCCAAGGAAATTTCATACTGTGGATTCTTCTATTTTATTATCATTATTCCTTCCTTGAAACTTTCTTCACAAGAACTTACTTCCAAGTCGATGTTGATGGTCGACCCAGTCTGTTCAACAATTGTGTTGGTTCTTCCTTGTCCATGTCCCTGACCTCGATCTCGAGTGTATGGGCTAAAAAACCTCTACCAGCTCGTTGCAAAAAAATGGTATCAGATAACTGAAATGAAGTTGAATGGCCTCTTCTTCCTGATTCTTCTGAATCTTCCACTTTGTTTACCACAATTTCACAGGAAAAACATTTTTTTTGGAGGTGCGTAGTAAGCGGCGTTTTCATTGATACCCACTTCATGAACTAAAAATGGTTGTAAATCTCACTTAATACAATGCCCTTGCCCTTATTTAAAATATTTGATACATTGGTGTAGAGAAAATGGAACCATATTATGCTCGTGAATCCATGGTTGTCCAAGTAAGGCATTGACAGAGGTCTATGCATCGATGATATGGAGTTTTGCGGTTGTTACTAGTTGTCCAACTTTCATAAATTGCGTAATCAATCCAAAGGCTCTTTCTCCCTTCTGATTAAATCCTCTTAACATCATTTTATCGGTTGTTAAGTTCTTGAGCCTCAATATCCAAATATGCCAATGTCTGTAGACTCATTCTGTAGACTATGTCTGTAGACTCATTAAGTTGACTGATACTCCCGGGTCTACCAAAACTCTGGACAATAAAAATTTGACGATATTAACAGAGATATAGAGTGGTCGGTTGTGGTCAGTGGTACCAAGCAACAAGTCTTCATCTGTGAAGTTCATCCCAGGCTGTTCTTTTAATGAGAAAAATTCATTTGAGGAAGTGCTGGCCAAATGAGCTAAGCAAATTTCTGGTTCAAGCAAGGCTATAACTATGGACTCTCTCATCTTCTTTAACAGGATTATAGCATCGTAAATGCTTAATTTGGTCGGCAACCTCCTAAGATGAGCTAGCATGTTGTAATCTACTTTGTATAATCCTCTGAATTTTACTTGATTACGTGGCTCTTCCACTAGCGGAGGTGGAGGTAGCTCTTCTCGAGTGACTATTTATTTTCCTTTATCCACTGGAGCTGACCTCGAGGGTGACACTTTTAGATTTATTTCTTGGATTTCTTGAGATGTGTAGGAAAAATTTTTGGTGTCTCTTCTTTTTCATCAGAGAGATCCAAATTGATAGTAAGTGGTGCACCGTGGCACTCGAGGACTGACTCCTCACTCCGAGTGCTATCAAAACCAATATTGTCGACCTCTTCTTCATTCTCATTAACATGCTCATCAAACTTAAGTATGATTTGAGGATCAGTTTGGAAATTGGGATCAGAGTTAGATTGAGCAAAGTTAGTTATGTTATCACTATAAACAGTTAAAATGTAGCCGAAATCATTATCATTATATTCATAACACCCCAGTGGGGCAAAAAGAGAATCATACATGGTCAAGGGTTTGAGGATTTTCTTCCCAAAAAGAGAATCATACATGGTCAAGGGTTTAAGGATTTTCTTCCTCGAATATGAGACAACCAATCTAACAGAGATAGACACTATCATATCCCTCATGCTATCGGTCTTCACGAAGTCATTCTTCTCTTTCTCTTTTAGTTGTGACGATTTCTCTGACAAAATCTATAACTTGGGCTGAACAGGCTATAGACTCTAGATGGCTTCCTGCACTGAAGCGGTTTGAATCTGATCCAGTATCTTCTTAGATGGTTTGCTCCAAACTGTACTCCATCCATCTTTCTCTGAATACAGATCTATCGGAGTGATTGGCTCGGCCAAAATCATATTTACAGAACCTTTATCACGTTCTTTCAAATATTCCTTCGGGATTGTTATATTTCCTTCTTTGAGTTTCTTCTAGAGCCAATCCTTGAAAATGAAACAACCCACCCTCTATTGTATGTCTCAACATCCAATGGTAAGCGTAGAAATTGGAATACTCCTTCTTGTCAACTTCTTCCAGCCTCTTTGATTCTGATAATATGAACTCGAGCTTCTTCATTAAATTTCTAAACATCTTCAGCATAGCCTCATCAATAAAGGAATATATCCTCCTTTTTTGTTCTGAAAGAGTCAGACCCGCTCTACCCTCTGCTTGGTGCGGTCCTCTCTGGTTTGACTATTTGCTAGACTAGCCATGCTGTTGTATTTGTTGCTGTTGAGCATGTTGTGACAATTTCTTGAAACTTTGGTGAAAATGTTTTGTTTGTATCTTTATCGACTGCTTTCCCTTATCAGCTGTTGCCACTGTTTCGGACTTCTTCTTGAATATTCTGGTCATCTTGGACTTATCTAACTTCTCTTGTGAATCCATGTGTTTAACTTCCTATTGTAGGTTGTTGGCTTTGCTTAACAGCTTCTCAAAGGACTTGATGTTAAGTCCCTTAAGCATGAAAGCTACTGGCCCATGGATGTTTTTGAGTAGAATCTCAATCGCATGTTGTTCCTGTAGTTGAGGTTTACATTTCATGTCAAGGTTTCTCCACCTTAAGATATAATCTACCAAGGTCTCGTTAGGCTTTTGCCTCTCCAGTACGAGATCTACAATAGAAACATGATACTGTGCTCCAACAAATCTTTTCAAGAACAGCTATTCTAACTCGGTAAAATTGTTGACCGATCTATTGGGTAGCTCAGCATACCAATCAAATGCAATTCTTGATAGGATGCTGACAAACTGTTAGAAGAGTAAAGCTTCATTACCTCCAGTGTTTCCACAACTAGCTTGGAAATGTGCTATATGCTGCCTCAGATTTTTCGTCCTGTTGAATGTCTTAAAGTTCGGTGACACAAAACCCTTAAGGTAGAGTACAACATCAAACTCCTCTAGGTATGGTCTACCCCTTGAAATTAATGCACCGCCCTTAGGTTGGGCTAAGGCCTCCCAAACTTTTTGTTTGACCAACTGTTTAATATCTTTCTTCTATATGGTACTTGGTCCAAAATCCTTCTTTTGCCGATTATCTCTATTAGCGGAGGCAACCTCTCTCCTTTCATTGGTAATATGAACTATCTCCAATTGGTTGACTCCTAAAGAAGCTAACTATTGTGACTGGGACTGTCCATGAACTGTAGCCATGGCGACCATTTCCTCCATTCTCATTTCCATCTAGCTTATTTGTTCATCTCTTAAAAGAATGGCCTTGCGTAGATCATTTGTGATGTTCCCTTCAAAGAGAGGTTTGGTATCGCAAGTAGATGTAGTGGCTCTAGTCTTGATGACATGATTATCCATGAAGTCTTCATCGAGATAATCGTTAAAATCAAAATCTTCATCATCATCAATGGCTACTCAATGCTCTTTGGATAACTAAGAAATCTTAGCCCTAAGCTTCTCAACTTTCTCTTCAATTATTGTTTTTTGGATTATCTTAAGATATGGAGTATTTTCCTGAAAATCCTCTGCTTATTCATCAAATTTGGTAGCAATAGCTGCAACAATGTATGGTACTTCAGACCCTTACTTCATTCCCTAATTTTGCCCTACGGGCTCATTGAATCGTATTGGTAAGACGACCTTAGGTATCCATATCTTCTTCTTTAGCGATGATGGCCTGAGACAGGGTGTCTCAACGGAGGTATTTGTATGCTGAAGAGAGGCGTGCTCCCCACGGTAGAGACCAAATACAGTATCAGGTGACTCATTTACTTGTTCCTTCTTTGGGGCACTCTTACAAGCAACAATTGACGGTATCCTTAGACCCAGATGTGACTTAGCCGGTCGATGTCCTGTAGAACTTGAAATAGCAGTAGTAACAAAATATGTGGTAGTAACGATAGAATCAACTCGACTTCCCAGACAGAATCTGACGGAACTACGGGCTGACAGAACTTCAGTTGATTTCTGAGACTGTTGGCCAGATCTGACATCCCTTAAAATCTCTTTCTTCATTCGAGGGGACACCACACATCCCACTTGATTAAGTAGCTAAACGATTGAACATCCTTTTTTAACAGCCAATCTCTGGAGCAATGTACGGACTTTAGTGATAGGAGTGGGCTTCTCCCTCTCCTCACTACGACCATGAAACAATGGTAAAGTAGCAATAATCTTTTGAACACTCTCATATCAATTATTATTCATCAGTGGGCGAAACTTACTCCCTCACAAATGTGGAGAGGCTTCCAGTCCTTGTGAGGAAACTCATCAACATATATGTTTTCTGAAATTTGTGCTTTAGTGGCTTTCTAAGCCCTTCGACTATGGTTTCTCCTTTGAGATCAAGTTAATGGCGCAGACATCTAACTTGATCCAATTTTGAAATCCAACAATGGGATAATAAATCCTCCAGTTTTATCTTCCACAATCATAACCTCCTTTTCTTTGGCAAAAAAGGCGACAACAGATTTGACAGGTGCTGGGGCAACAACAGTTTTCACTTTCTTGCAGGAAGGGAAATCTTCAGGACAATTTAGGTTAAATTTAGCGGAAGGCTTCTAAACTTTGAAAGTGGCAAATTTCATTGCGAAGAACGGGTTTCTCCAAGAATGACTTCAAGTTCATAGAATCTAGTTCCAAACTTGATGTTGGGAGCAACATTGCGAGCATTGCGGCTAGTTGACAGGTTGTAGGAGAAAGTGAGCGTCGGGAACGCCACTGCAACAACTTTAAAAAGAAAGCATTGGGGTTAGTTATTTGATCAACACCTTGTAATTCTTATGCAAACACTAAAGATTAACAGAGGCTGATCTGTAGACTGGGAAAGTTTTTATTTAATTTCTAGTTTGTGAAGATTTTAAAATTTTAGTAAAAATAGTCTGAAAGTAGAAGGATTTAATTAATTAAATAAGAAAGGCTCAAAAGCAAGCGCAACACGTCACAATTCGATTTAATTTACAAAGTAGCTAATCAAACTCGATAGCGAAAGTGAAGTTTAGGACACAGTGCGGGACCAACCTTACAATTAACAATGCCCAAACGAAACTAGTCCACTAAAACTCCTATTGGGGGTCCAACCCCACACAAAAGAAAAAAAGTACTAATGAACTCCTGAACCTCCCTTGTTCAAAGTTAATTGAATAGATGGTCCTGAAGTCTGAAAGAGTTGATCTTACTTACCCAACAAAGAAATGGGTGAAGCATGCTAATGGATGAAGGGTAATTTGGTCCATAAGAGACATAGACACATTATCGATGTATCAAGACAATATTCCATGATTAAATGGAGAGAGAAACTAGTCCCCAACAGAATCGCCAAAAGCTGTCGGTCACCAAATTAGAAATTGTTGGTTGCCGGAATAGAAATCCTGAAGCCTACTTTTAAAAGATGTTTAATTATATATATATAAATATATATATACAGACTAAAATGGATGTCATAAATTCTTCAGTTTATTTAGTCAAGCACCACCAACAAGTAATATACTAACTCTACATGCAATGCATCTATCCCGAAGGATAAATACACTACTCACTGGTAAGGACTCGATTAAAAAAACTAAATAATTCATGACATCCGTTTAAGTCTATGAAAAATATTTTTTATGTTGACCAACAAGTTCCCCTATTTAATATGAAATATTAAATAGGGTTTATTATGTTGGGTTCTTGAAAGTTTCCTATAAGGTTAAACCCCTATATTATGCTAGATTTTATGAAATTTTTAATTATTTTTAATTATTTTTAATTTAAAATATAGGTAAA
The DNA here is from genome assembly GCF_001263595.1 of Phalaenopsis equestris. Classification (NCBI taxonomy): domain Eukaryota; kingdom Viridiplantae; phylum Streptophyta; class Magnoliopsida; order Asparagales; family Orchidaceae; genus Phalaenopsis; species Phalaenopsis equestris. The sequence goes on from NW_018229368.1 coordinate 177,318, forward strand.
AAATTAAGTATTTTATCAAGAGTAACTTTTATTTTTTCCTATGTTCTTCTAATCACAAGGAACTCAGAAAATCACTTTTCATAATTTTTCTAAGTGAATTTAATTTAATATAATTATTTTTGTACAAAAATAAAATGTTTCTTAAAAAAACTAACTTTAGTGCTTAAATTTAATCAAATAATTTTTAAATTTTTGTAGTGGGTTAATATGATTTTTATACACAATGTTGAATTGCTTTTGTCAAATTTTTATTAACATTTAATTTATATAAATTAATACAAAATAAACACATTTAATTAAATACAAAAATGTACAAAATTATTCAAACCATCATGATATTTTTTCTAAGCTTTTCTAACTACAGGAAACCTACTAAAATTTATCCCATAATTTTTCAAGTGATATTCCAATTTATGTAATTAATCAATTTATGTAATTAATTTAAGCCAATATAGCCATCTTAGCTTGAAAATTAGAGTTAGAAGCACAGAGATGTCCTCTGACATTGGAAAAATCAGAGAACATAACCTCTGTCATGAGGATAAACCCTAAAAATTTTAAGCTATGGTGAGCAATGCTTAGTCATAATGAATTGAATTACTCCATGAAGTGTTTAATTAATTAAAAATCAAAGAGTTAACAAATAATTTTTATTTTTGGTCCACATTATTGTCCACATTATTTTATTTTTGGTCCACATTATTCTCCTCTGTTCATTGAGCAAGATGGTATTTTTAATTTATTTTTATGATTTTTTTATGAAAAAGTTATAGATTTTTGAAGATCTGATATTTAATTAAATCAAATAAATCCATAATTTCCTATTTATTCTAGTAAGCGCCACGCAAACACGCAACGACTCCGAAGCTCCACGCGGCGTCTCCTGATTTGGTGTCGTCGTCTGAGTTAGCCTGCTATTTACGCACCCAGAGATTTGTCAGGCATGATCTCGTCCGTCTGTTCGATACAAGCGTGATCCGACAGTCCTCCGTCATCATCCCCGATGAACCAAACCTGTGAGTTGTCCAACTTTTAGACTTATGATCTCTCTTGATACTCAACCAAATCAAGTGTGGTTTGTTCATATACCCTCATCTACTCAAGACAAACACATTCAAATGGTTATAGTGCTATGAAATTAAAATTTACTTCACATTTGGTGAAAATCGAGCTCAAGGTTATGGTTAATGGCTTATATCTTTGTTTGAGAGGGTAGGCCTCAATCAAATGCTTGTGTAAACATCAGTGGAGTCCAACGAACCTTCTGGACATATTAATTTCCTCTGGTGTAAGCTCCAAGTAGAAGTTTAATGAAATGAGGTGTGGCCTTGGTCTAAGAGTGGCTTGGAGAGCTGAATAGAGGGGGATTTCAGTGGGAATCTTCCTCTCTTACTTTGGGGAAGCTCAAGTGGAGTTTAATTTGGAGTTTGGGTGAGTTTTGGGGATGGCTGAAAATTGTCCTAATTTTGAGCTAAGAAATTTGGCTGAAGTGGTGGGGGGAATGGTTAGGAGATGGTTGTAATGAGCTTAGGGAGTCTAGAAGGAGCTCTGGAAACAATTTGGCAGAGTTTCCCCAAGAAATTTGGTTCACCTTATTTTTTTGTCCATGGAAGAGGGGTTTAAATAGAAGGACTTAGGGTGGCTATCAATCAGGTCTTCAAACTGGGTGCAATGTGGAGCTGAGGTGGAGGGCATCAAAGTGCTAAAGGAAAACTAGAGCTGGGCACCTTGGATGGGTGTAATGGGTTTTGATTTAATGGGGGTGGCTCTCAGTTTTATAGTTTTTCGCCCACTAGGCCGGCCGATCAGGGTAGAGGAGTTGATCACATAGTAAGGTGAGCCTGGGAGAGGGTTAATAATGATTAACCTCTAATGGTATGGCATGTTAACAAGGATATTTTGAGTTTACACCAAAAATGGGGTGAAATTTCCTAAATCAAAAGACCATTGGCCCATATACCATGTAGGGTGGGCTACGTGAGTCTATCCTGGTCACAAGGGTTCAAAAGGTGGCTGTAGTGGCTTTGGTTTGATCAATTTGGCATGGCTTGGTCAATTTTGGTGCATGGGTTCAATTTGGGTCGAATTGGCTTGAAGTTAGGTTTAAGTTGAGCTAACCATGACATTGAGCTCAATTGATTGATCAAGATGGTGTATATGATTGTCAAAAAGAGTTTACAAAATATTTGGAGTGATTTTGAATTGTTTTGGATGTTCAATGTGAAGGATTTTGGACATTAGTCAATTTTGGGTATTTGGGTTTGACTTCAGTTTGTGTTGGGCTAAAGTTTGGGTACAGCCCAATTGGTGGTTCAAATTGGTCCTAAGTATTGTCATGAAGAGTTTTGGATAGAAATTGAGTGGAAATTTTGAGGTTATGGGGACCAATTTGGTTGAATTTGGGGACGTGGTCAATTTGGGGCAAAATTGAAGGTTTTGGATGTAGTTGATTTTGAGTGAAATTAAGGCTTGACCTAGGACTATTTAAGGTTCATTTTTATATGTGCATATGTTGTGAATAGTTTTTTATTCAAAGTTTGGGCAATTAAATAAATTTGGAGGTTCAATTAAGTGAGATTTTGGTTTTGGGCCAAATTAGGGTCTTTTGATTTGGGTTGAAATTAGATTCAAATGTGAGCCAATTGGGCTTTCATTTGGTTTAAATCAAGCTTGGACATAATTAATTTGAGTTTAGAATTGAAATTGGGGATAAATGTGATGAAATTGGTGGACATTGGGGGTGAATTAAGATAATTGGGCCTTTAAAGGCAATTTGGGGCTTTTGGTCAAAATAGGCCAAATTGATCAAATTGAGCTCAATAGAGCATTTCAAATTGATTTTGGAGACATTTGAAGTGATTTTGAAGGTTTTGGAGCAATTTGGGTCATCAAGGGTATTTTGGTAATTTTGGGCAAATGAGGGGTATTTCACTAATATTGGAAATTTTGGGGCGTTTTAGGCAATTTGGATGGTTTCAAATGGCTGGGAATGATTTTTGAATAAATTTTGGTATTTTGGATGATTTTGAGAATTTTTTAGGTTTCAAGGGCAATTTGGTAATTTGGGTAGATTTAAGGGCAAAAGACTAAGTTGGGTATTTTTGTAAAACTAGAGTGTCAATCACCCTACTTGAGCCATGAACAAATGAGATTCTTTACTTTGGGTCCTTCATGTACTGATCTTAGCTATGCCCTAGCCTGGGGCAAGTGGGTCTAGGAGACCATCTACATGAGTCTCCCAAAGGGTCAAGGGACCCAAATCTGGTAGGTTTTGGTTGAAGGTTGTGAGTGGAAGTGTAATGTGGAAGTGCGTGTGAGACTGACCAAGACCACCCCACCAAGGGGTTGACCCTAAGGCCAAGCAATCCTATGGAAACTCTCCTTGAGCTCTCCATATTGACCCCACCTACTAAGTGCTAGAGGTTAGTACCAATATGTGACATTTCTAGTTGAGTAAAGATGAGTTTAGAATTTCTAATAGTGAGGGTTCTTTTCTAGTCCTCTAGGAATAGTCAACAGGAAAGTCCTATGGGTAGACCTTAGGCTACTAATGAGGAAAAACTAGACCTTAACCAAAAGTGAGGTCAACATGAACTCAAGATGATTCTCTCTAACCAATCCAATTGAGGCTACACCTCTTGGACCAAGGTATGGCTCAAAATCCACAAATTTTACTTCAGTTTGGACCTTTACAAAAGAAATTTTCATTTCATGTGTATCTAGCTATATGGATGTGTTCGTCTCGATTAGATGAAGGTGTAAGAACAAACTGTGAGTGATTTGATTGATCTACGGACACCAAAGTGTTTAAGTGTGGACGGTTCTCGGGTGCGAGCGATCGGGGACAATGAACGGATGCAGTCCACCTGCACGTGTATTAGACGAATGATGGAGATAGAGTCGAATGGGGAGATAATACACGATCCGCGAGCTGTGCGACTATATGGAAAGCGCCAATGAATCCTAATGCACCATGCTCGATTTCGAAGATACCGAGGATCCAATTAGCGCCAACGCAGATAAGTACAAAATTAGGGTATTTATAATTTAAATAATTACAATGAACTCAAGATGATTCTCTCTAACCAATCCAATTGAGGCTACACCTCTTGGACCAAGGTATGGCTCAAAATCCACAAATTTTACTTCAGTTTGGACCTTTACAAAAGAAATTTTCATTTCATGTGTATCTAGCTATATGGATGTGTTCGTCTCGATTAGATGAAGGTGTAAGAACGAACTGTGAGTGATTTGATTGATCTACAGACACCAAAGTGTTTAAGTGTGGACGGTTCTCGGGTGCGAGCGATCGGGGACAATGAACGGATGCAGTCCACCTGCACGTGTATTAGACGAATGATGGAGATAGAGTCGAATGGGGAGATAATACACGATCCGCGAGCTGTGCGACTATATGGAAAGCGCCAACGAATCCTATTGCACCATGCTGGATTTCGAAGATGCCGAGGATCCAATTAGCGCCAACGCAGATAAGCACAAAATTAGGGTATTTATAATTTAAATAATTACAAAAAGTTAAAAAATTCATAACTTGGTGTAGAAAAATGCTAAAAAAAATAAAAATACCCTTGGGCTCAGTAAATAGAGGAGAATAATTTGGGCTCAAAATCACAAATATTTACTTTATATTTATTCTTAAATTAATTAAATACTCTAAAACTTGTTTAAATAAAAGATAGTTAAATATTAATAACAAAAATATGAAATTTGGAGGGTTTACTCCTCTCATTCTTAGGGTTGTTCTCTGATTTTTTCAAAGTCAGAGGACAACCCCAACATTAAAAACACCCTAATTTTAATGTAAATCACTCTATTTCCTTAAAATAACTATAAAAAAATTGTATATGAGCCGAAAATTATAAAAATTTATTTGTTAGGTTTACTGTGGTCAGAGGAACTTCAAAAAAAAAAATCAAATTTAAAAAATTTAATGCATATTTTCCTATTTCAAAACTAAGAAAATTTCCAAAATTAATAAAAATACAAAAGAACAAAAAAATCACCAAAAAAATGCAAATTGAAGGAAAAGAGCATAGGAAGTCACTGTAAAAATTTCATAACCATAAAAGTTAATTTCAATGTAAAAATGTATTTTCTTTGTAAATAAGAATTTTACTTTAAAATAATTATAAAAAATAAAATATAAGTAAAAAAATATGAAATCAAGTTTGGTATGTTCAGTGATGTTATAGGACTAGTGCTACCTAAGAAAAATAAAATGGAGGTTAGAATAAAAAGTTTAATTTTTATCCTATTTTCTAAATTAAATATTAAATACAAATTCTAAAAAATCACAAAAATATGAAAATATGTCAAAATATCACAAATTACTTCTTGATTGAAGAAAATGACTTAAAATTTTTTCTATAAAATTTTTAAGTTATAAAAATATATTTTAAGTAATTAAATGTATTTTCATATATTTTTTATTTAAAAAATATAAAAATTAAAATAAAAAAATGTGAAATTAATATCTCTGAGTTCTCTGAAGTTATAGAGATTAAATAAAAATATAAAAAGTAATTTTTAAAATAAAATATATTTTTATTTATTTATTCATTAAAATCAATAAAAAAATTAAAAAAATAGATAATAATTAAAATATGATACAAAAAGTCATGAAAATTAGAATAAGTGGTCTTTTGACTCATATGAACCTTATAAAATTCTGTTAAGGATAGAAAGTAAGTTTCACTAAATTAAATGAATTAACATTGAAGATTTTTATTTTTGCACTAAAATAATTCTAGAAAATAAAATAAAAATTAGAGAATAAAAGTCTTCTCTAATATCTTAATTAACTCATGAGTACCAAAGCCATCAAAGTTTGAAAGTCATTTGAATTAAAAAATTATAAAATTGAAATAAATATGAGTTTTCTTATATTTTATAATTAAAAACTATAAAAATTGAAATAACAATAAAAAAATGTGAAAATAATTTCTCAGAGTTCTCTCAAATCAGAGAGATTAAATAAAAATTTAAAAAAGTAAATTTAAAAAAAAATATATTTATTTCTATTTATTTATTGATTAAAATCAACAAAAATGATAATATTTAAAATATAATTCAAAAATGATAAAACTATATTTTAAGTACGTAAATGTATTTTTCTATATTTTTTACTTAAAAAATTATAAAAAATGAAGTAAAAATAAGAGAAATGTGAAATTAATTTGTGTGAGTTCTCTAAAGTCAGAGAGATTAAATAAAAATATAAAAAGTAATTTTCAAAATAAATTATATATTTTTATTTATTCATTAAAAGTAACAAAAAAATGATAATAATTAAAATGTAATTTAAAAAATCATGAAAATTAGATTGAGTGGTCCTCAGACCCATATGAACCTCCTAAAAATTTCTTAAGGATAGAAAGTTTGATTTAGTTAATTAAATGAATTAACATTGAAAAATCATATTTTTGGACTAAAATAATTCCATAAAATAAAATAAAAAAAAATTAAAGTCTTCTCTAATATCTTAATTAACCCATGAATAGCAAAGCCAACAAAGTTTCAAAGTTATTTGAATTAAACTAAAGGAGTTATAAAGAAAGGAGCCTGAGGGGTAAGAAGGTAATTTTGGATTTCCATACCTTAATTAAGATTTAGGTCAAGCCAGAGGATAAAGGTTAATATTGATCATAATGAATTGCCTAGAATGATTGAAACATAAAGGCTTAAATGGGTATAAACCAGCTATCTTCTACAAAAGGGTAAAATTACAAATTAAACAAATTGTTATAGTTTGGATGATAAGTATATTGGATGATTCTAATGTGAGGGGCATGAGATAGGAAGACAATAATTAACTACTTTGAAGCCCTAAATTGATGGTTAGGCCATAATTCAATTATCCGATAAGAATCAAATTCATTTCATTTAACATTTTAAATTACAAATCTACCCATTAAAGATTTAAGAGCTTGGTAGGGAGCTAGGATTGATTTAAAGCTATCTAATGGGATTAGAAAAAAAAAAGAAAATAACTTATCATAAAATACTACAAGTTCACTTAAGTTATTGGGATCACCCCTCGGGTGACCAACCGTTCAAACTTCAAACATAATAAGACAAGTAACTCCTAACCTACTCATGGGTTAATTAAGATATATACTGAACACAACTTAAAGAAAACATAACTCACCCTGAGATGATCAATTCAACAATCTATTAAGACCATAATGAACTTAAAATGATTTAGGAGATCTCAAGTCTGTTTAGAGTTATCCTCTGGATATTTTAGAGGACCTCTAAGTCTGCTACAATTTGTTGAGTAAACTTGTCCTCAAAGTACAAACAATACTTAAGAAGAAATCAACATAAAATTCCTAAAGACCCACTAAGTTATGACTCATAACCCGTTAATTCACAAATCAATAAAACATACTCTAGCACTACTTATCTTACATTAATAACCCAACGCTCAAGGGTTTGAGTATTTGATAAAGTGTCTAAACCTTTTGGCAACTGGGGATATTTGGTGTGGCCAGATATGGATCATCAGATTGGAGTAAGTTTGAGGTTCAAGTGACAAGGGCAATGATGATATTTCTTATGTGTGTTAAAGTGGGACGTTAGAATAGTATCTCCTACCCCTGATGACCTTCGTAGAGGGGATAGAACTGACGATACTATTCACCTAACCTTGGTAAGAAATTACCCCTTACGATCTCAAGTTGTCAGTAGTTTTAGTTCGATCAGGTTGATTAACTCGCGGACAATCTAAATTTTTCAAAACATATTTAAATATAATCAAAATATGTTTTTCTCAAAATATTTATAATCGAAATATGTTTTTTTCTCAAAATATCTTTACTTTTGACTGCTAAACAAAACCTTATATGCTTAAAAAAGTAAAGAATTTCACTTGCAAAATTATGAAAGTCCACGTATTAAACATTTTGATTAGACTAGAACTTGCCCTCCCAATATTATTAGGTTAGTAGATTATGTCCAATGTTGTAAGCACACAGCCCAGCACTGACCCTCCACCTTTGCTAAATTATTAAACCCAGTCTTGGTGTTGTACTTTCCCTAACCCTAAACCCTAGTATGTACCATATGATTTTATACACTTGTACTTTCCATTAACTTTTCTTAAAGTTTGTTAATATTAACCGAATATAATTATAGCACGAAATCCTTTTGCATCAGTAGTAGAGGCCCAAGTATGCTTGTTTATGTTATATTTACAATATCATTTACAACATTTCTTTTACTGCAGTTTCTTATAACATATCTTTTTTATGCATGCTTTAAACTAATTGCAAGACCTTCAGGATAGAGAATAGTAGTTGGTTTACTTAGGATGGATCACTATAAAAGATAGACGCATGCCCTCTAATTAATTAGAGTAATAATAATTAAAAAAATCAAAATATAAGTCATTAAATACTAAACCTGGAGTAACTATCAACAAAGAGCTTAGAGGAATGTCAGCCATTAAAAGTTTGGAATTGTCGGTCACCAGAATGGATATTTTGACACCCGATTTAATTATAACCAAATGACCTAGAAAACTTGAACTCTGGATGCATTAATCTCAAAGGGTAAAAACACTACTTATGGGTAATGCTCGATTAAATAAACTAAAGAATTTATGACATCTATTTAAGTTTGTGAAAAAATATTTTTTTTATGTGGACTGATAATTTCCTCTATTTAATATGTAAAATTAAAGAAGATTTATATTAAGCTGGGTTGTTGAAAGTTTCTTATAAGGGCAAGCCTCTATGGTTAATTACATCTTAAATAACTGAAGTCACATAAGAAAACTCTCGATAAAATTCAAGTAATATTATTTTCAGGGAGTTCAAGAGGATAGGACTATTCAAAATATCAGACAAAGAGGTGTGAAATGGGAATGACACAAATTTGGAACATTTTATTTTGGAATCCAAAGGAAGAAAAACTAGGGGAAGTCACAGATCCTAAGGAAAAGCTTGGTGAATTCCAAAGCTATCTTATGGTTTGTATTTGATTTTAAAGAGAAGAAATATTGAATGTTTTTATCCTGCCAATTTTATTAATTAGGGCTTACATTTATGCGAGACGGTCGCAAAAATAGCCTGGAAGATGTAAGGATTTAGGTTGTGATGAATGACAACCTTAAAATCCTAGAGCGAGTTAGGGCTTAAATTTTATAGCAGAGCTATACAAAGGCTTAAAGATGAGTTGTGGATTTATGTCGCACTAGGCGAACAACCTCAAAAGCCTATGACTTGTTGTTTAATTTATATGGAAAGATGTGTTGTTATAGATCCTCATGTTGTTGCAGATTACTGTTGTAGATTGCTGGCCACAAATTTAGCTCCAGGCTCCTTGACAAAGTATCAGTCCTAAAGTTAAAGGTTTAAAGGATTAAATGAAAAGTTGAAGTTCAATCGTTATGGAAGGATTAAAGTTGATTAGAGCGACAGCGGTTAGGGACCCACAGTTTCCTCGTTCCGGTATCACTATTTTCTTTTGAATTTACTTAGATTAGAAAAGTTGTGAAACCCATTTAAATAGGGGAGATCTCGTTAGCAACTGCGGGTTAGCTCCTCAGAGGGACTCCCATAAATTCAGAATGATGTTTTATGTTTTGTGACATTTCAAAGGATTTATAATTACCTTTGGAACAAATTTTTTCTATGTTTTTTGAAATTGTTGAATAATTTTGAAAATAGTTTTGGTTTTGCAAGTAAAGTAGAATGCACAACCAAACAGTTATAATATTTTGCAGTGAAAGTAAATTGTAGAAAGTAAAATGAAAAAAAAATGAATAACATTATAAAAGCGTACCTGTCGTCTTCTAAGCATTCCCACTGTAAGATTATCTTTTGCAACATGTATATAATTTTTCAGGAAATTAAATAAATTACAAGAGTAGATGAAGGTGTATCTAACAGACCCTAAACTATGACTTATTGAGTCTCAAACGATATTATTGGATGATTTTAGAACACAATATAGCAAGTTCAATTTGTCCTCCGAAATATACAAGAGATTCAAAAGTGCTTGAGGAATGACCCTGAATTGCTTTATAGATCTCTTGAAACATTTCAAGTTCATTTTGAACTTATCATATTGTTTCATTAATCATCTATGGTCAAGCTAAAAGGGTTACCCTGCAACTCCGTGAACCTTAAAATTTTAATCATTCCAAGTATAGGGTACTTGGTTGATCAGTTGATATTTCACTTGAGGGTTATGTAGGTGAATGCCCCCAAGGCAAGTTTAAGCCATTAAAGATTTTGTACCCACTAATAAAGTTGGGCTCATAGTGTTTAGAAGTGTTATGATTGATCATGTTACTTCCTTAAATCTCATCAAGCAAGTTTAAATATTGAGCCTAGATCACTACCAAGCCCTTAACAATTTCAATGGGAGAATTGGCACATATGTGATACATATCCTTTTAATTTATGTGATACATATCCTTATTAAAATATCATATTATCATAAATTTTTGGCTTAAAATAAGTGTGCACATCATCCTCCTAGCATAAGCCCGTCACTTGAAAATCATTTGACTTCGATTAACTTCCAAATCATGATAATTTAGAAAATTATAATTTTACTCTTATCATGGAAAAGTGGCAAATTGGTTTTTACTTTTTAACCAATTGTTTTTCAATCACCCAAGCTATTTAATAGGATCAAAATTACCCATTTTTTCCTTTAGTTAATCCTAAATTTTGATTAAAGTACCAAAATCTAAAATGACCATTTTGCCCTTGGGGCGACCATTTTGCCCTTGGGGCTGCCCTTGGGGCTCTCCACCTCATAACTCATTAAGCATAATCCATATTACTTTGAAAAATTTAGAGTACCCTGTCCATGGGACAATTACAACATCAGATGAGGAAATGTGGTTTCAAATTTTTATTCAATTTAAATAATTATTTTAGCTTTCAAAATAGGATTTTCAACATCGATTTATTCAATGAATCAAAATAAAGTTTTTTTTTGTTTATGAGAAAAATATTAGAGGTTCTCCTAGGTCAGAGGAACACTTAGGCATTTCATGATTTTTGAATTAAGTTTTAATTTAAATTTATAATTATTTATTAGTTTTTTAGTGATTTAATTAAATGAAAAATATGTTTTAATTAAAAAAATTATAATTTATATTTTTATTAAACCTCTCTTAGTCTAGGGAACTTAGAAAAATAAATTTTATATTTTTATGATTTTTTAATTTATTTATTATAATTATTTTAATGAAAAGTAACAAAAATACATTTTTAGGCCTTTAAAAATTTATTTTTAACTTATAAAAATCAGGAAAAATATTTTAATGAGTCATAAGTGATCAGAGAACCATGAGACACATTTTGAAAAACTTTTGTATTTTTGAAAATTTTTAATTATTTTAATTTAAAATATAGTTTAAAAATGAAGTATTTTCTCAAAAATAATTTTTATTTTTCCTAAGTGCCCCTTATCACAAGGAAGTCAGAGAACTATTTTTCATAATTTTTATAAGTGTATTAAATTTAATATAATTATTTTTGTACAAAAATACAACTTTGCTTATAAAATCAGCTTTAGTGCTCAAACTTACACAAATAAATTTCAATTTTTTTTAGTGGATCAAAATGATTTTTCTACATAATGAGGAATTGATTTTATTAACAACTCTTTAATATTTAATTTAAATAAATTAATAAAGTTTATACACATTTAATTAACCATGGAAATGTACAAAATTATTCAGACTATCATGATATTTTTTGTAAGCTTTTTTGACCACAGGTAACCGAGTAAAGTTTATTTCATAATTTTTCAAGTGATATTTTAATTTATATAAATAATTTAAGCCAAAATAGCCATCCAATACTGAAAATTAGGGTTAGAAGCTCAGAGATGCTCTCTGACCTTAGAAAAATTAAAGAACATCTCCTCTATCATGAGGAACAAACCCTAAAAATTTCAAGCCATGATGAGCAATATTTAATCTGCATGAATTGAAATACCGTATAGGCTATTTAATTAATTAAAAATCAAAGAGTCAACAAATAATTTTTATTTTTCATCCATAATATTCTCCTCTATTCAGCGAGCAAGAGAGTATTTTATTTTGTTTTCATGATTTTTCTATGCTAAGTTATGGATTCTCAAAGATCTGACATTTAAATAAATCAGAAAAAACCAGATTTTTCTACTTATCCAGCTCAACCTACGGTGGCTTTGAATGGCCGCGCAGTGCTCCGCTATTCGACACCGCTTAATCTATGCTAGGGTTAATTCACTTCTAGGCTCAGGGAGTCCAGGGGGTGGCTAATGATTGTTAACTCTTAATGGCAAAGAATGATGGAAAGGATATTTAAGTTTATGTCAAAAAAAGGGGGGAGATCCCGTAAATCAAGGGACCATTGGTCCATAACTCATGTATGGTGCGCTAGGTTGGTCTAGCCTGGTCACTAGAGTCTAAATGGTGGTTGTAGTGGCTTTGGTTTGATTAATTTAGCTTGGCTTGGTTAACTTTGGTGCTTGGGTTAAATTTTGGGCCTTTTGGCTTGGAGTTGCGTTTAGGTTGGGCTAGTCATGAAATTGAGCTCAATTAATTGTTTAAAATGGTGTAGATGATTTTCAAAAGAATTTAGCAAAGATTTGGAGTGATTTTTAATTTATTTGGAGGTTCAATTTGAAGGATTTTGGTTAATGATCAATTTTGAGTGTGTTGGGTTAGAATTGGGTTTGAGTTGGGCAAGAGTTTGGTTATGGCCCAATTGAAGGTTCATTTTTATGTAGGTGATTATCATGAAGAATTTTAGATATTATTTGGGTGGAAATTTTGGGGTTATGGAGTTCATAGTGGTGGAATTTGGGGACATAGCCAATTTGGGGCAAAATTTAGGGTTTTGGTCCAAGTTAATTTTGATTGAAATTGAGGCTTGAACAAGGTCAATTGAATATTCAATTCGATGTGAGAAAGTGTTGTAAAGAGGTTATTATTCAAAATTTGGGCAATTGGATAGATTTGGGAGTTCAATTGAGTGAGATTTTGATTTTGGGTCAAATTGGGCTTTTTTTATTTGGGTTAGAATTGGATTCAAATGTGGGTCAATTGGGCTTGGATTTTGTTTTAATCTAGCTTAGACATGATGAAATTGAGTTTAGAAATGAAATTAGGGAGTATTGGGATCAAATTGGTGGACATTGGGGGTGAATTGGGCTAATTGAGCCTTTTAAAGGCAATTTCTAGCTTTTGGTCAAAATAGGTCAAATTGGTCAAATTGAGCTCAATGGAGTGGTTAAAATTGAATTCGGGAACATTTAAAATGATTTTAAAGATTTTTTGGACAATTTGGGTCACCAAGGATATTTTGGTAATTTTTGCCAATGAGGGGGGATTTTTGAGGGGGTATTTTGGTAATTTTGAAATTTTGGTTGTTTTGGTGAGTTTCAAATGGTTTGAAATGATTTTTATGCAAAGTTAAATGTTCTGGGTAATTTTGTGAATTTTGGTCAAAATTGGGGTTTTAAGGGTAGTTTGATAATTTGGATAGATTTGGGGGCAAAAGGCTAAGGTGGGGATTTTAGCAAAATTGGGTATTTTAGCAAAATTGGGGTGTCAATCACCCTGCCTGAGCCATGAACCAATAAAATTCCCTACTTTGGGTCCTTCACATACTGGTCCTAACTAAACCCTATGGGGGGGTGCGAGGGTCTAGGGGACCATCTGCATGAGTCTCTCAAATGGCTAAGGGATCAAAGTAAAGCAGGTTTGGGTTTAGGGTAGTGAGTGGAAGTGTAATGTGCAAGTGTGTGTGTGAGACCATCCAAGATCACACCACCCAAGGTTTAACCCTAAGGCCAAGCAGTCCTATGGAGACTCTCCTTGAGCTCCTCCATATTGCCCATATTGAACCCATCTAGTAAGTGCTAGAGGTTATGACTAATATGTGGAACTTCAAGTTGAGCAAAGAAGAGTTTAGAGTTTCTAATGGTGAGGGTTCTTTTTCTAGTCCTCTAGAAATAGTCAATAGGCAAAAGCTATGGCTAGAACCTAGGCTACAAAAGAAGAAAGACTAGACCTAAAGTAAAAGTGAGGTCAACAAGCAAGCTGAAGCAGAAGGTGGACAATGATATGCAACAACAAAATAGATTACCTCAACTAAACTTTCCCTAGAATGAAAGAACAAGCGATAGGACTTTGAGGTAGCTCATCTAGCCCGACATAAATCCTTAATTTATATTTAAGGCTTCACATAATCATGTTGTGTAACCTAAGCCCTAACTCACTTTATGCTCTGAGTTTGTCGTTCAGTATGAAATAAGCCCTCTTATCCTTCCTGACTATTTGCATGATCAATATCTTTTAAATGTAAGGCCTCTATAAAAAAATTGGCAAGGTGAAACATTAAAAGAAATATATTTTTCAAAATTAAAGCCACATAGTAGGATAGTTTGGGGAGTCACCGAGGTCCTCCTCAGGATCCGTGACATCCCCTACTATTCTTTCCTTTGGATTCCAGAAATAATTGTTCCAATTTTTGATCTATTCCCTTTTTAATTTTCCATGTCCAACCTTAAATCCCTAAGCTTTGAATTCATGAAAACAAATACCTCTGATCATCATTGACAGTCTTCTCAAGTGACTTCAGTCATTTGAGATGTAATTAACTATAGAGTTTGCCTCTATAGGGAGCTTTATGACCCATGTCATATAAACTCTATCTGCACTTTAATATTAGATAGGGGAAATTTTCAGTCATACATTAAAGGTTTCATAGACTAAATAGATGTCATAAAACCATTAGTTTATTTATTCAAGCCTCATTATCAAGAAATGTGTCTATTCCTCGGGATATGTGCATTACTCGTGGTGTCGTGCTCGTTTTTTTGAACTATTAAATGAATGCGATATTGTTAGTCTCATTTTTCAAAATTAAAATATTAATTTTTAAAATTAAAATTAAAATTAGGAAAATATATATATATATATATATATAAGATAAAAGTGCAACTCGTGGCTCCCTATGCGTTAGCTCTCAAAAAAGGTCACAAAAGAAGGGAGGGATAGTGGTCCCCAACTAAAAACAAAAAATACATTATAAATCTAGGGGTTCCAAAATCTGCAGTACAATGCCACATAAAATAGTAAACAAAACACCAGAAGTAATAACGAAACCCAAAATACAAAGACCCAAAACAAAAATGCTTCGAGAAGCTCCAGCCAAGCCTATCTCGCGCCAAAAAAATGTTAGAAAGTTTGAAAGACGTTGCAAACAAAATCTTTAGGAGTTAACCTGCATCTAGAAAGCCTTAGAAGGTGCCACAGAAGCATCAACAAAATAACAAAAAAGATCAAAATAATATGAAGCTAAAATGACATAGAAATAATTAGATAAGTTAGCCTAGAGAGAGTACTTCCTGTAGCAGTTTTGGAAAGGACCAAAAAAATGCTCACAAACAGATTTGTAATCAACATAGTAGAGCCTAAAAAATAAGGCAAACCGTGAAACCAAAGGTTGGAAGAAAAATGTCCACGCATCCAGGGAATATGAAAATAGTGTGAAAATCCAACATCCAATCAATTCCAGTCATAATAAATGAATATATATATAT
>NW_018229368.1:193000-196073 GCF_001263595.1 Phalaenopsis equestris
ATATATTCACACACACACACACACACACACACACACACACACGTATAGAGTAAAATCCCAAACTCCCACCCATTACAGCCATACCAAAATAAAAGATGGTAAGAAAATATAGAGAACTCCACCCAGCATGTGTCAGCTTCCAGCCAAACCGAAACACAATGAGGAAAAATATAGACCAAAATAGGACACTTCCTAAAATGCTGGGAGCTAACTAGAATATTACAACCAAGCAAGCAATTAAACCACTCAAAGGAGCCAAAGAAGGCAAAACATGAGACCATAAAGTGGGGAAAAAGGTAAGCACCCTTCCAGCAAAAAAAAAAAAAATAATAAATATTAAAATAAACAAACCAACACACACACACACACACACACACAAACACACACACACACACACACATACATTAAATTAAATCTCAAAGTAAAATTTTCCAGAGAATTTGTCAACCGATAGTGTGGGGAGGGGGCTATTTATAGGTAGAAGAACTCGAGATTGAAGGTGGGAATGGTTGAAATTTTCATGGATCAATTCCTTAAATAAATCCCTCAGATCTCTGGTGGTCTGAGCGAGAAGGGTTGGAAATTCCACGGATCTAAGAGAGTCCCTTGAATTGTTGGTGGCTGGAATGAGATCAAATAGAGCTCCCACAGTTTGATGGGAGACCCTTGTATTGTAGGTGGTGAGATCACACTGTTGTGTGACGTAATCACACAGCTATGATGGCATGATCACATTGTCAAGTTGCATTGTTATGTTGTTAACAAGGAAGGGGGCAGTGTGGCTATGCCTAAGGGTTGTCCATTACATAACCATGTCAAAATTAGCATGGTTATGCCAAGGCTGGCATAACCACACTCAAGGCTAGCGTTGTTACGCTCGTCAAGGCTATGGCCAAGGGATTATTTTGGTTCATTCCAAGCTTAGAAAGCTTGCCAACATAGACTATCTCCCCTAAGGGAGGATAGTTGATTGTTAAGGTGAAGAGGCACCCTCCAAGTCATGGAAATTTAGGTCAAAGTGTGGGTCCCACCCCAAAAGAGAGATTTGAGATTTCAAATGAGCTTCAAATTTGTCAATTTTGATGTTTGCAGCTTAATTTGATTATATTTTAAATTGGGAGTTGATATGTGTTCATTTCAAGGGTGAATATGTAATTATCATCCTATGTTTATTTTCAATTGAAGCTAATTAAGTTCAATTTCTCGTAGCACTTCCAGGTGCAACCACACCATGGGGGCTCACACAAGTGTACGTGACGTATCAATAATATCAGATTTTAGAGTCCAAAATGTTGATCCCACAAGGAATGAAAGAATTAGAATTAGGAGAAGTTCTAACTTGTTGATTTTGTTCATAACCTGGAAATTAGTTTGTGCTAGAGTCCTACGAAGTAATTTTAGGTTATAAAAGTACCCTTCCTTGAAATGATGCAAGTGGAGTATAGGAAATATAAAGTGCAAATTATAAAATAAGCTAGTGACAAATAGAAGCAAAACTTTTCTTTACCCTCTCCTGAATTCATAAAAAATATTGGTTAAAAAAAATTTAACTCCTTAAATCTTGTAATTAACCCATCAAAGCACATTTCCTTACCGTTTGCATCTCCCTACAAGGCATATCAAGCTATACCACATAGTTTAATGTGACTGACCTAGTTGATTCCACCATAGCTCTTCTGAGTCATTATGATCCAGTTACCTCACTTTTGGTGAGGTTTAGTCTCTCTATCTTAAGAAATTAGGATATAACCATAGGACTTTTGTGTTAACTATCCTAATGGAATTACCTTTTGGGTACTACTCTCCACATGTTCAAAAACTTATTCAATGTGGTTTAGTGCCTAGTCAGCTATCGAAAGAAAAGTTACACCTCTTTAAGGAATTATGGAACACTAAAACTCAGAATTTTAACTAGAAAGAAGGTGTTGGATTTGGCATGGTAGGGCTGATCGATGATATATAAATTTTCTTGGTTTTTTACTAAAGTAGAAGAAGAGAGACTTGAAGCAGCAGAAAACATAGAGGAATCTCAGATAGAGGATTCTCTGCTAGAGTTTAAAGAAGATATCAAGTCAACAGTTGATGAATTAAGAGAAATGAATCTAGAGACTCAAGATGACCCTAGACCCACTTTCATAAGCTCATTATTAGATGACAAAGAATCTTCAGAGCTAATCAACTTATTATCAGAATTTTGAGATTGCTTTTTATGGAGCTATGATGAAATGACAGGTTTGTCTTGAGATGTTGCAATTCACAGATTTTGAGTGGATATGACCCCAGTCAAATAGGCTCTTAGGAGGATACACCTCGAAATAGAGCAACAAGTCATCGTTGAAGTCAAGAAACTGATAGATGCTAACTTTGTGAGGGACGACAAATATCTGACGTGATTATCCAACATAATGATAGTCAAGGAGAAGAATGGTCAAATCCAAGTCTGTGTTAATTTCAAAGAATTGAACAAAGCATGCGAGAAAGATGAATTCCCATTGCCAATTCCAGAACTAATGGTAGACATTGCATCATCACACAAAATTTCTTCTTTCATGGACGGATCATCCGGATATAATCAGATCAAGGTGGCACCAAAAGATGCAACACTTACATCTTTCAAAATGGTGATCAAGATCTATTACTACACAATGATGTCAATCGGGTTAAAAAATGCCAGAGCAACCTATCAGAGAGCCATGACGAGAATTTTTTATGATCTCATCCACAACCAAGTGGAATGCTACGTGGATGATTTGGTTATCAAAAGTAAACAATGATGAGATCATTTGTATAATTTAACAATTATCTTCAAATGAGTACAAGAATTTAATCTTAAAATGAATCCCTTAAAGTGTGCCTTTGATGTCACCTCCAGGAAATTTCTAGGATCAATTGTCCATCATCATGGGATTGAAATCTATCCAGAGAAGATTAAAGTTATCCTAGAAATGCCACCCTCTAAAACCTTGAAGCAACTATGATCCTTTCAAGAGAAATTGACATACCTGAAGCACTTTATAACTAATCTGTCAGGACGGTGCCAGCCCTTTTTGACATTAATTAAAAAGGATGCCAA
>NW_018229369.1:0-1323 GCF_001263595.1 Phalaenopsis equestris
CGATAGTGATGACAATTATTGTTTAGTTATTGTAAAGTTTATGTCGGATTTGTCAATACTAATCCGACACAAGCCTATAAGAAGCAAAAAAAAAAAAAAAAAAAAAAAGGGGAAATGGGGAGAAAAAGAGAGCATATATTTTCATATACATGCATATAACAAATACAAGCATCTTAATAAGATATTTATTCATTATCACAACCGAATACAGAAATTACTAACTTGCCTAAACAATGATATCAAATTTATTATAAAAAAAAAACAGATGTAAATGTTCAAAGTTCACAACTATAAAAACTGAATGTTCACTTAAACATAAATTATAATAAAAAAAAAAAACAGCCCATATGGCGGGGGAATAACATCGAACATTAAATAAAACTCAAAATCCTCCTCCTCCTCCACATCCTCATAGACATTACTCATATGTTGCTTGCCCTAGTGATCAAAACTCTTCATTGGGCATGTTAGACTAGCTGCAACCTTCTTCTTGCGGAGGCATCTCACCAACAGGTGCATGCATATGTTGCGCATGATCGAAGTAATAAGAATAAAAAGTAATTATCTTATGTAATGGGTAGGCATCATATATCGATCTTTCCAGACGTGTTTGATTCTTAATAGTCTTTTTTTTTATTTTATTTAGAAATTTGCATAGTTAAGTCATTTTAGAATATATAAGGTAGTAGATTAGTGTAAAATAAAAGACATACTTCTCAAAGGGATACATCGATCTTTATTGCATCAGACCCCCCTCCAAATATAGCCTCATAACATAGATGTAAGAACACAAACTCCATTGAATTAAAAAAAATTGAGAGGAAATATCCGTTCGAACTTGCATATAAATAAAAGAATATCCACATTAGGACTTCTCAAAGACTCAACATTCAAAGTCCCAATGCACAACTCCCTGAAAGATGTACTGATGTAATCAATGCATTAAATACCAGTTTTGGCATAGCATTGATTGCAATAGGTAGTAAGCACTCCATAAAAATAAGGCAATCATGACCATTTGGAAACTTCAAAGAATGTAACCACTCAAAGATTTCTTTTTGTTGATCCAATGTGAGACAATATGTAGCTTTGAGCTTTATTATTTTACATGCATTTGTCTTTTGTGGTTCTAACCCCCTCCCCTTGCAATAATCATTCAGTTTCAATCTTACTTTGATGGTGTCATTTGTTTTTCCCTTGATATCAAGAACATTATTGAATATATTATCAAAAATATTCTTCTGGATATGCATAACATCAAGATTATGTTGAGTCAAATTGGTACTCCGATATTAAATATACAAATAAATACTCTATTTCGTC
>NW_018229369.1:3097-5338 GCF_001263595.1 Phalaenopsis equestris
TCTCTCTTTACCCCCCCCCCCAGGGTATATTAATGATGTGTGTTAATGATCTCGAAATTGAGCGATCTTAGGCTCATTTATATTGCTGAATTTGAATCTTTTGAGAATCAAAAAATATTGAATTTGAACGCTTTTATTGCTCTTATGCCAGTAAATTTTCTTATGTTGCTTAAAATTCTAATTAATGTTAAAAACATTCATATTAATTTTAAAGAATAAATAAAACATTTGAAAAATATTTATTTGAAATACTGAAAAACACGGCAGTTATTTAGAAGTTAAATTTCACTCAAGAAACCCATTAAAAGCTTGTATCCTTTTCTTTTAATTATGCTTTTGATTCTACCACAATTGTTTAAGTACAAATCAACGACACTAGGAAAATGTAAATATGATTACTATTAATTTGCACCTCAAAAATGACTTCCCCTTATACTCAAATATTTGTCAATATTTTAAAGAAACGGAGCTTGCTTTGTTTATTATCATTTAATTTTCTATTGTATTCCAGTTGTCCATCTTAATTGGGTCTATCGATTGATTAAAACTGATTTATCTATGACTTACACCTAAGAAATAGAATGTGACTATTGAGGGGGAGGTAGATTGATGGGTGAACAGTAATACATCATATTCTATTTATAAAAAATCTCTCTATTTATAGAAGTGAGGCTACAAAATTATGTTATTATATTTTGCCTATGTTTTAATGAACTATATACCATGATATTTCTAGTACTTTAGATGAATGAGTTTTTCATCCAATTGCTCTCTAAGTCGGCCGACTGAGCTTAATTGGCCTTAGGTCGACAAGATCAGTGCGGTTGGATGTGATTTGCTCGATCAGATGGGATCAACTTGCTCGACTGGGCTTGGTCATATAGGTCAATCGGTCAATATGATTCGGTTGTCAATCCTTGACCCTCGGTGATGGGCATCTGAATGTCTCCATGGTGATCAAAGATGCTCGAGAACCGGATCTTTCTTAGATCGGCTCTTTCATATTGATTGGCCCTGATGCTTCTTTGACTTATTTCTGATTAGATGGTTCAAGTTCAGATCATTTGGTCATCTATTTGTCACCTTCATGGCACAATTGGCTTTCACATTGCTATTGAATTGCTTCACTCGGTCAAACAAGTGGGCCTTATAGTCTTCTATCAGCGGGTTCTCTTTTATCATACTCTTTTCATATGGACTGTTAGATCTTTTCATGATCAGCACTAACATATTTTTTATATAAAAAATTTAGAGGCATTTTCATACACATCACCCAGTTTTCATGCATTAACATATCTAACCCTTATATTTTACTTTTATATTCATGACACGCAAACATTTCATATTACATTAAAAATATCAATATTTTAACTTTTACAATGTGAAACCGTGCACAAATAAGTGACGCACTGACGTGTACGTAAAAATTAAAGATTGCATGTCAAATATATAAATACATTAAAACTGAATGGTATTTATGTAAATCTTTCTAAATTTTAAAATGGCCTTTTCAATGAGCGACCATTATACGACTAATACAAGTTCAAAAGCCACAAGAATTAACAACTGCAATAAATACAACGGTGATGTAATGGAGCTCAATTACACAAAGCCTACGCCGTGAAGGGTTTCGGCGCGAAACCTAAAATAGCTTTGGGTTCAAAAGCCTGCAAGAATTAACAACTAATAAATTTGAAGGAGTGATGCGATGAAACTCTCGCTACAGAGTGCAATTTTTTTGTCGATAAAGATTTTAATTGCAAATATCATGGTTTAGGTATATATGGGACCCTGCGACTCGTTGCAAATCCCACAAGATCCACTATAATCATCTGAACTATACTATATGATTGGTTTGAAGCCATAAATCAATGATCACCAAGTTTTTTGTTGTGTGCTGGGAAGTTTGCGGCAGTAGAGTTGATTTAATGTCATAGGGGGTCATCAACACATTTTCATCATCTGGCATGGATCTTGGGCCGTGACACAAATCTTGACGTAATTCGGAGATACAACGAATGTCACCTGCTCCTACAATTGCCAACCATCCTCGACCTTCGGTCAACGACCGTTGTAGACTACCATGGATCTCATCAAGCTCGTTGTAAAGATGACCCTTGCAGAATCACGATGTAAAGAGTAACAAGAAACCCGATAGAGTAACACAACGACGTACCCCAAATACAGTATAATGTTACGCCTCGAAGATAGTGTAACAAAACACCCAGGATATTGTGCAAT
>NW_018229370.1:0-426 GCF_001263595.1 Phalaenopsis equestris
CGCAAATAACTTTTCTTTTTCTTTCTTTGCTTTGGTAAGATCTCTTTATTTTTTCCGGTCAGCATTTCTTCGGTGAGTCCTACGCAATGAGGCAAAAGGTATTTTTTGATCATCGACAACTATCAAATTTCTTGCCGAAGTAGCTACCATGGAAGGCAAACGGCAGCTTGGCCCTTCCATTGGATCTCGTTCTTCAATGATTTCTTTCCCTTTTGAGGAAGAGAGAATCCTGGTACTGAATTTGAGCAATGAGGGCAATCCCACTTTTTCTTATTCTCCAACAACATCCATTAGTGGATTCTCATATTCTACGTTAATATCATCAAATTTCATATCGAAGTTGATTATTCCGCCTTGCGGTACAACTTCTTTGTTTAATGCAGGTTTAAATCGTCTTTGAAAGCAAAGATCAGCCGCGATCCTGAC
>NW_018229371.1:0-602 GCF_001263595.1 Phalaenopsis equestris
CACCGATATGATTGGTTCGAATGACTCTTCCTCATTGGCCAGCCGCTTACATCGGCCCCATCGACCACATCTGTCGATTCGAATGATTGGCCTCCACCGTCCCGATCCACTCGATCAACTCTTCTTCGACTCGTTCAATTGACTACCACTGTCCTGATCGGTTCAAAAGGCTCTTCCTCGGCAGTTGGCCACTTATGCCGGCCTGATCGGCCACATCCGTCGATTCGAACGATCGACATCCACCAGCCCAATCAACTCAATCGACTCGTCAGGTCAGTTTGACTGGCCCTTTTTCATCGATCGGTCGTCAATCGGCCGCCTACACCGTCTGCCTTCGTTGACTCGATCGATCGGCCGCCATCGATTTGATCAGATTGACCGACTCCATTTGTATGTTGCATCATTACATATTTGTCTCAAGTTGCTTGTGCGACTACATCTCACACCACGCACCTTGTCATGCATCCATAAGCATACGCCCATATGCTCATGGAGGGCGTATATGTCCCACTGTAGCATTCCTTTCGTGTCTACTTTGTGATGCCCTCGTGTCACGATGCATCAACCACTTTGCGTGTTTGCACTTTCACACTAGCATCCTC
>NW_018229372.1:0-344 GCF_001263595.1 Phalaenopsis equestris
CTTATCTTTCTCACTCTCGCTCCTTATTACTCTCTTTCTCTTACTCTCTCTCCTCTCTCCCTTTCATTGCCTGTCAATATTTCCCTTTCTCAATCTTCTCATAGATTCTCCTTCCTTTTCTCTTTTCTCCCACGCTCTCCTTTTCCTCTCACCCTCTCTCTCAGTCAACATCAATCAAATTATTTATGTCATTATGTCTCACTCTATTCAAATAATTCTCATTCTCTCTCTACCTCTTATCTTACCTCTCACTCTCTCTATCTCTCTGTTGCTCTTTTCTATCCCTCTCTCTTGATCGTCACCCTCTCTATATCATTAACTCTATCAACCACTCTCAATCACTC
>NW_018229373.1:0-1358 GCF_001263595.1 Phalaenopsis equestris
AAATCAAAATCAAAGTATGGTCAGCAGACAACCTGTCAGAATTGTGGCAAGACTGACCACATAAAAATAAACTGCAGGAATCCTAAGAAGAAGGAGAATGATGACGTTAACGTTACATCTGAAGAAATACATGATGTGTTATCGCTGACAGTTCACAGTTTTATTGTTGATTTAATATTGGATTCGGGGGTTTCCTTCCATACATCTTTCGGTCGGGAGTTAATGTGAAATTATGTTGCAAGTAATTTTTTAAGGTATATTTGACTAATAGAAAAGCTCTGAACGTGATGGAGATGAGAGACATTGATATTGCACTCCTAACAAGAGAAAATGAACTTTACAAAATGCCTGACATGTTCCAAAGTTGAAGAAAAACCTCATATATGTTGGGCAGCTCAATGGGGGTGGGCATTCGGTGGTGTTCTCAGATAGTACCTAGAAGGTTACCAAAGGAGCATTAATATTGACTCGGAGTAAGAAAACTAATACACTATATATGACTACAAATTTACTCAGCACGATGAGCGATGACACGTGAGTTAGAGGTGCATTATCGGGAAGCAGAAGAATGTTAATTTCCTCAAAAGTGGCAGAACACCAAAGACAGGAAACCATACCTTGTACAGATAAATTGTGAAGAACCGCAAAGCTATGAAGAAATCTTGTAATATGAGAATTCGAGCAAGTGGGAGCTGACGAAGAAGGAAGAGACAGATTCTTTGTCAGGGAATCAGACTTGGTAGCCAGTAGAACTTCCATCAAGGAAGAAGACATTAGACAGTAAGTGGGTTTACCCGGTGAAAACTGCGCTTGGTGGCAGTAAGAGTTACAAGACTAGACTTGTTGAAAAGGGCTTTCAGCAGAGGCTGAATATTGCTTGTGCAGTGGAAGTTATAAGCAGATACAGAAGTAACACATGAAAGTGCTTGGCGGTACAAAACTAAGTTGACAATGATATGTCAGCTGAGGGTGTTACTCGTGTGAAGCTGAAATTGTGTTTGATTTTAGTTGGTCTTCTAACAAGAAGACTAGTAATTTGAGTTGCAGAGGTGGAATATATCATGTTTGAGGAAAAAGTCGGTACAACTAGTAGACAATTTTGCCGAACCACATATATCTGTGTCGCTCAGGTGTTTTTTTTTCTGCGTGCAATTTTTTCCATTCAAAATTTAACTTTATTGTCATAGTTTTTCACAACACTGAGTGCATATGATTTGTAGCACGAGATCGAGTAGGTAGACATATTAGGGTGGCTAGAGGCTCGTATCACAACCTCCGATCATTCATATATAAATAAATAAATAAATAAATATTCATAATTTTGAAATAATGTCAATGTTTTGAATATAATCGTTATT
>NW_018229373.1:2046-3755 GCF_001263595.1 Phalaenopsis equestris
GAGGGCCACGTTTCAGGATAAACTGCTTATCCTCAAACGCACAAGCTGCCCCACACATACCCTTAATCATAATTTAAACAATTTATTATTTTTTATAAAAGAGCTCTAATTCCATGTAACCAAGTTGAAAGGAGAACAATTTTTTTTTATATATATTTTTTGTAACATCTTACATGCATTTGATTTCTATGTTTAGTAAACCAATAATTTGTTCATATTGTTTAAAAAAAGGGGAACATCGTACATATGATCCAATTCGTATCAGTTTGTGCATTTAACACCTAAAGTTTACTTTTTTTACATTCCACCAAAATTGTTCATGTCACCACAAAAAAAAATCACATAGGAATTGAATGGTATATATGTAGATATATATATTTTTCTTTCTTTTTAATTAATCTATAATCTATATTAGTGGAGAAAACATTGACTCCAGAGTCCGGACACACAAATATTGCATCTAGAGTTCGGACATAGTTTTGTAAGGTGGGGATCCATTTTCACGAATTAAAAATATATACATATGAAAAAAGGTTTTTTTCGTGTGACTCGACTAAAAGACCGTCAATTGCATTGAATACTCGACACTCAAAACCAGAGGTAGACCTATGTAGAGTATACGGGGCAATTGCCACCCGCTTCAAATTTAAATTTTTTACTTATATGAGATGACAATTTGACATTTTGTCTCTCATGAAGTATCACTTTTGTCCCTCCTGTAATATTACTCTGCTCATTTGTTCCTCTAACTGCTCCCACATCCCTAATAAAAGACTAATTTTGTCGCTGCTTAGGAAAATATATGCCAAACAAAAACCATACCCGAATCTCTTTTTATGTAGGGGCTAAATATGCAAATAAATCAGAATTGTCTCACACTCAATTTATTCCTACATTTTTTTAGTCCCACGTAGGCGGGAAATATTTGCATACAGCCTTGGCACTATTTAAATACATGAAAATCTAACTTTAGCTAAAGGCCGGGAGGCCCATATCCATGTGGCCCGCGTGGCCTGGAACACAGGCCTTTTCAATCAACAAGACAAACGAGCAACTCATTACGGACAGGTATTCATAGGAATGGGCCGAACGCAAATAATATCTCACATATTCAGCCCATTTATACCCCAAAATACGAAGGCCTGTTTATTTTATAAATAGAGCCTAGATTTTTCCTTACGTTGACTTTTACTAGGCTTTGCGTGTACAAGTCAATAAGATGATGGGCTTTTGTCTGAAATTGCGGCGCCTTGGAAGGCCATTTACAAATAAATTAACATTAAATTACATCAAATATCATAATTTTACAAAAAAGACCCTATTATTTCTCATTAAATCACCCAAACCGTATGATAGATAAATAATATAATATATTGTTAGACATGTAAGAATTTAACCATACATAGATTGGATATGACATCATAAAATTATGTTTTCCAAAATGACGTTCATATAAACAAAGTTTCAATTTTCATTTATATTGTGCTCAGAGGGTGTATGTGATAAAAATTTTACCATATATACATATATACGTATTATCGTGTATCATGACTTATTGGTTGACATCCATTGTATGTGACCCTTCAGTTCGGGGATTTGAATCCCTTTTTGACATGGTTGGCCTTAAGAAGATGCTACTCGAATTGTTAGACACATTAGAGGTGGCTGAAAGCTCGTATAATAGCATCTGAACATTTCTTTGTATATAT
>NW_018229373.1:5535-8340 GCF_001263595.1 Phalaenopsis equestris
TGCTGGCAGAAGTAAGGTGGAAGGTCTGGACAGTGGTTTGGAGGCAGGGATGTGGTCCGGGATGGCCGGAACAACATTCAATGGGAGAGAAAGAAGATTTCTGGTGTCTCTCACAGCGAGGCCACCAAGTGGGAGTGCTGGAATCGCAAGGAACTTTGGTTGGAATGAAAAAACATAAAAGGAAATTGTAGTCACAGCGATGAGGAATGTTAGGGCCCAGGGGACTGCAACACGGCAAGAAGATGGGTGTCCGGGGTGGAGGCAGTGGGGACAAGTGGCTAAAATCGAGAAACTATTAGAAAAACAACAATATGCGGCTATTTGGTGGCGGTGCACCAAGGGAGGGCGGCCGGGAGCACTGTTTGGAGGATGCAGAAGAGAATAGAGAAAATAATTATCACCCGAAGACCAAGATACAACCGAAACACTATTTAGAATCCTTGGATTGAGCCCTCGACTGGAAGAAGAGATGCCAACGGTACCTTGATATAAAACACATGAAAAACTACAAATCTCATACAAAGGAATCACATAAATAAGCCTTAGAGACTTAGGATTGGACCTCCCTATGGAAAGGAGGAGCCAAACCAATGCGGGGGAGCTGGTTGAACTCCCATGTCTGAGCCAGTTCGGTCCAGACGATGGAATCGCGGGATTGAATCCCATGCCTCTTTATGCCTGCGTAATTGAGTGCTAGAAATGTTAATATCTAACACCTAAAATTTGATATTTACATTTATAATACTTTGGTGTCATAATCCTATGCATGAAAAGTTGTATTTCAACTTTAAAAAGTTAATAATGGCAATATTTTTGATGTGATGTTAACATTTTGAGTGTTAGAAATGTAAATATGAAAGTTTTAGTGTCAGATATGTAAATACATAAGAAGTGTGGTATGCATGTAAATACCCCTAAAAAAAGAAAAAAAAAACATTTGGCGTCAGATTGAGTTATGAAGCCGTTGTTGGTTAATGGAATTCTTGCTCTAGTTCAACTGGCTCCACTTTGATTACTTTCTAATAATCTTTTTGTAGATCTCAACCTTAATGACACTTTTAATCGAACTGCAATTTCTTGTTTTGTTTGCGAGTGAATGATTTTTCTGAATAATATGTTTGATATTATTAAATTAAAGTTACGAGTTGTTAATCCAAAAACATTAATACTTCAAATTCTATCTTTTCAAGGTTTTCTTTCCTGGATATTTCTTTGATTTGGTTTGATGCATCTGAAAATACTGATAAAATTTTAATTTTCATAAACCAAAATTGTTTTAACAAAGGAAATAATTTCTTCCATTTGATAATCCTCATTTCTTTGTTTACTTAGATGCCTATGATTCTCTGGACCCCACTGGGAACATAACCATCAAATGGGATATAATGCAGTGGACTCCAGATGGCTATGTTGTAAGTTCAATTCACTTCTAGTAAAAAAATTGATCTCTTTGTTTCAAGTTCATGATTCATTAAAAAAAAAAAAAAGGAAGAGCTACCTGCTTATCACTCAATTCTTATGCATCTACATATCTAACACCTAAACTTCAATTTTTTATATATATGCCATTTTGCTTATACATGAAAAGATTCCTTTCACCTTTTAAAAGTTAAAATAATGGTATTTTTTATGTGATATGAAACATTTGGATGCCATAAATGTAAAAAATACAACAACAACAAGCCGTTATCCCACTAAGCGTGGTCGGCTACATGAATCATTTTTCTCCATTGCATCTTATTGACTTTCATATTTTCATTTAATTCTAATAAATTAAGATCATTTTTTATACAATATGCCTAGATTTTTGTAGGTCTACCTCTGTCTTTCTTAATATAAGTCGAATCTAAAACATCTATTCTTCTAATTAGATCATTAGATGGTCGATGTTTAATTAGACTAAATCATGTAAGACGAATCTCTCTAATTTTGTCTGTCACTACAGCTACACCAACCCTATCACAAATATATTCATTTCGCATTTTGTATCTAAGTGTAAAGCCACTCATCCACCTAAGCATTCTCATGTTTTATGCTTCTCTTTTAAAGGCCCAACATTCTGCTCCATAGAGCATTGCAGGTCTCAACATTGTCTTTTAAAATTTTCTTCAGCCTAAGCGGTACTTTTCTATGACACAATAGCCCGAAGCATTCTTCCACTTCAACTAACCAATTTGAATTCTACTAGTACCATCCCCATTTATATTACCATCTCAATGAACAATAGATCGGAGATATCTAAAGGACTTGCACTTTTTAATAAAAGTTATGAATGTAAAAAACAAAATTTAAATGTTCGTTATGTAAATGCACAGTAATTGTGTGGTGTGTATGTAAATGTCCCCCTAAAAAAAACATTGAATCAAATTACGTAAATTCTCAGGCCGTTGTTACCATCAACAACTACCAACAATATCGCCACATTCAGTCGCCAGGATGGATATTAGGATGGACGTGGTCGAAGAAGGAGGTTATATGGTCTATGGTTGGCGCACAAACTACCGAGCAGGGAGATTGCTCGAAATTTAAGGGAAATATTCCTCATTGCTGCAAAAAAGATCCATCTGTTGTTGATCTTCTGCCCGGAACTCCATATAATATGCAAATAGCTAATTGTTGCAAGGGTGGAGTGATTAGTTCATGGGTTCAAGATCCACCTAATGCTATCAGCGCATTTCAGCTCAGCGTCGGTTATGCAGGTACAACAAATAAGACGGTTCGTGTGCCTAAGAATTTCACGCTCAAAGCTCCCGGTCCCGGGTATACTTGTGGAGCTGCGAAGATTGTGAAGCAGAGCAAGTTTGT
>NW_018229374.1:0-3607 GCF_001263595.1 Phalaenopsis equestris
AAGGTGCATATGACCCAATCTTGTGTTTGGACTAGATTGGACATGTCAATTGGCCCAATTAAATATGGAATTTGATGTAAGACACCATGAGGAACAACTTTCATGAAGGGTGAAAGTCATTTTGAGGTCAATTGGTTAATCAATTTGTTGGATATTTGATTTTTTGACCCATTTTAAGCATGTTGGGCAAAGTTTGGGTCAAACTTGGGCTATCCATGGGCTAAGTCCAAAATGATTATTTTGTTTGGTATAAAACATCATGATGAACAACTTTCATGAAGGATGAAAGTCATTTTGAAATCAATTTGGTAGTGAATTTGGTGGATTTTGATGAAATTTGGATTTAGACCCAAATTAGGTATATGGGGCTAATTTGGGTCAAACTTGAGCTAGCTTTGGACTAAGCTCAGATTGATTGTTGTTTTTTGTCACAAATGAACTCACAAAGGATTTTGAACAGAACTTGGATGCCAATTTGAGGTTTAGGGCATTCAATTGTTGAGATTTGGGGTGTTAGCCAATATTGGGGCTAATTTGGGATTTTGGATTTAAACCAAATTGGATGAATTGAAATTATTGGATCAATTTTTTTTTTTAAAGTTATGAATCAGAAGTATCGAACTGATTTGATAAAAAAATTGAAAGTATTGGATCAATTTTTTTTATAAAAAAATTGAAATTATTGGATCAATTTTTTTTTTTAAAGTTATGAATCAGAAGTATCGAACTGATTTGATAAAAAAATTGAAAGTATTGGATCAATTTTTTTTATAAAAAAATTGAAATTATTGGATCAATTTTTTTTTTTAAAGTTATGAATCAGAAGTATCGAACTGATTTGATAAAAAAATTGAAAGTATTGGATCAATTTTTTTTATAAAAAAATTGAAATTATTGGATCAATTTTTTTTTTTAAAGTTATGAATCAGAAGTATCGAACTGATTTGATAAAAAAATTGAAAGTATTGGATCAATTTTTTTTATAAAAAAATTGAAATTATTGGATCAATTTTTTTTTTTAAAGTTATGAATCAGAAGTATCGAACTGATTTGATAAAAAAATTGAAAGTATTGGATCAATTTTTTTTATAAAAAAATTGAAATTATTGGATCAATTTTTTTTTTTAAAGTTATGAATCAGAAGTATCGAACTGATTTGATAAAAAAATTGAAAGTATTGGATCAATTTTTTTTATAAAAAAATTGAAATTATTGGATCAATTTTTTTTTTTAAAGTTATGAATCAGAAGTATCGAACTGATTTGATAAAAAAATTGAAAGTATTGGATCAATTTTTTTTATAAAAAAATTGAAATTATTGGATCAATTTTTTTTTTTAAAGTTATGAATCAGAAGTATCGAACTGATTTGATAAAAAAATTGAAAGTATTGGATCAATTTTTTTTATAAAAAAATTGAAATTATTGGATCAATTTTTTTTTTTAAAGTTATGAATCAGAAGTATCGAACTGATTTGATAAAAAAATTGAAAGTATTGGATCAATTTTTTTTATAAAAAAATTGAAATTATTGGATCAATTTTTTTTTTTAAAGTTATGAATCAGAAGTATCGAACTGATTTGATAAAAAAATTGAAAGTATTGGATCAATTTTTTTTATAAAAAAATTGAAATTATTGGATCAATTTTTTTTTTTAAAGTTATGAATCAGAAGTATCGAACTGATTTGATAAAAAAATTGAAAGTATTGGATCAATTTTTTTTATAAAAAAATTGAAATTATTGGATCAATTTTTTTTTTTAAAGTTATGAATCAGAAGTATCGAACTGATTTGATAAAAAAATTGAAAGTATTGGATCAATTTTTTTTATAAAAAAATTGAAATTATTGGATCAATTTTTTTTTTTAAAGTTATGAATCAGAAGTATCGAACTGATTTGATAAAAAAATTGAAAGTATTGGATCAATTTTTTTTATAAAAAAATTGAAATTATTGGATCAATTTTTTTTTTTAAAGTTATGAATCAGAAGTATCGAACTGATTTGATAAAAAAATTGAAAGTATTGGATCAATTTTTTTTATAAAAAAATTGAAATTATTGGATCAATTTTTTTTTTTAAAGTTATGAATCAGAAGTATCGAACTGATTTGATAAAAAAATTGAAAGTATTGGATCAATTTTTTTTATAAAAAAATTGAAATTATTGGATCAATTTTTTTTTTTAAAGTTATGAATCAGAAGTATCGAACTGATTTGATAAAAAAATTGAAAGTATTGGATCAATTTTTTTTATAAAAAAATTGAAATTATTGGATCAATTTTTTTTTTTAAAGTTATGAATCAGAAGTATCGAACTGATTTGATAAAAAAATTGAAAGTATTGGATCAATTTTTTTTATAAAAAAATTGAAATTATTGGATCAATTTTTTTTTTTAAAGTTATGAATCAGAAGTATCGAACTGATTTGATAAAAAAATTGAAAGTATTGGATCAATTTTTTTTATAAAAAAATTGAAATTATTGGATCAATTTTTTTTTTTAAAGTTATGAATCAGAAGTATCGAACTGATTTGATAAAAAAATTGAAAGTATTGGATCAATTTTTTTTATAAAAAAATTGAAATTATTGGATCAATTTTTTTTTTTAAAGTTATGAATCAGAAGTATCGAACTGATTTGATAAAAAAATTGAAAGTATTGGATCAATTTTTTTTATAAAAAAATTGAAATTATTGGATCAATTTTTTTTTTTAAAGTTATGAATCAGAAGTATCGAACTGATTTGATAAAAAAATTGAAAGTATTGGATCAATTTTTTTTATAAAAAAATTGAAATTATTGGATCAATTTTTTTTTTTAAAGTTATGAATCAGAAGTATCGAACTGATTTGATAAAAAAATTGAAAGTATTGGATCAATTTTTTTTATAAAAAAATTGAAATTATTGGATCAATTTTTTTTTTTAAAGTTATGAATCAGAAGTATCGAACTGATTTGATAAAAAAATTGAAAGTATTGGATCAATTTTTTTTATAAAAAAATTGAAATTATTGGATCAATTTTTTTTTTTAAAGTTATGAATCAGAAGTATCGAACTGATTTGATAAAAAAATTGAAAGTATTGGATCAATTTTTTTTATAAAAAAATTGAAATTATTGGATCAATTTTTTTTTTTAAAGTTATGAATCAGAAGTATCGAACTGATTTGATAAAAAAATTGAAAGTATTGGATCAATTTTTTTTATAAAAAAATTGAAATTATTGGATCAATTTTTTTTTTTAAAGTTATGAATCAGAAGTATCGAACTGATTCGATAAAAAAATTGAATTTATTGGATTAATTTTTTTTTTAAAGTTATGAATCAGAAGTATTGAACTGATTCCATAAAAAAAAAATTGAAATTATTGGATCAATTTTTTTAAAAGTAGTAAATCAGAGTTATTGGACTGATTTAAAATATCGTGTGTTTCAGAAAATGTAATGTATAGAAATTTATGTTATTTTGAAAAAGATTTGCAAGATTTATTTGCAAGTATCATATAGAGTTTGTGACTCCATAGGGTCATGAAAAAAAAAAATTGTGTAGAATGTGCAATTTTGTGGGGATATAGACCGAACGGGGTCATACTGCACAAATAAGG
>NW_018229374.1:4086-4502 GCF_001263595.1 Phalaenopsis equestris
TCATCACTCATCCTTCTGAAAGTTATCGACACTCGGTGGTGTCAGACTCCCGGAATGCAATGTTTCGCCATATCGGCTCCATTTCCTTTCAGAATTAGAACGGACCCTCTTGGTAAAGAAATTTCGATAGATCCTCAGAATTCACCTGGACCGATTATCTCTATATCAGTACCAAACATTATACTGCTCTCCGATATGAGGGAGACCGTACAGAACGGAAGAACAAAATTGTGATGGTCAATATGTGGAGGGATACAATCTCCTTCTTCATAGATATTAATTATGCAACTATTGGGGATGCAATCTGCTGGAATTATGACCCATTGGACCATCCATGTGATCATCCATTTTATCATGGGTGGCATTGGCTCCACCTGCTCATGTTGTAAAATTCCTGGAAGATTTCCTTGTCGATC
>NW_018229374.1:4792-5377 GCF_001263595.1 Phalaenopsis equestris
TGTTTGGATATGCTGGATAACGGGCTTCATCATTTAACCGATTATTAATGATTGGTTGCCATGTTAATGGTGGTATTATTTCCACCGGATTATACGCCTCAATTTGAATTGGCGCATGAAAAATGTCCCATGGATGATGTTGAACTGTGTTTGTATCATCGATCGACAAATCATCATATCTTATCAATTAATTGGCTGGTGAGTAATCATCATAATTATCATATTGTCCCAGATGTAAGACCTTGCAACCTAGGAAATCTCGAAAGGCTCCTGTAGAATGTCCTTGTTCAAGTGTTGCAGAATGGCAAGTGGAACAATCCAAACTGGAATTGGAGTGAATCCATGCTGATGATGGTTCCGGACGCTGTACTGATTTTACTTCATCCTTTGTTAATGGAAGACTATCAGAAGACTCCCTCATGTCGACATTATACATGTATCCTTCCGATATTGCAAATAACTTTGCTTTTCTTTTTACGCTTTGGCAAGAGCTCTTTGTTTTCTCCGATCAGCATTTCTTCATCGAGTCCTACGCAATGAGGCAAAAGGTATTTTCTGATTGTCGGCAACTATCAAATTTCCTGC
>NW_018229374.1:5606-5835 GCF_001263595.1 Phalaenopsis equestris
GTTGAAAGCAAAGTTCAGACCATCTTTGAAAGAAAAAATCAGCCGCGATCCTGACATCTTCTCCTTTAAATTAATAGGGAGATATCAGTGAGTTTGAATTATTTATGAACCAGAAAAAAACATAGTTCAATTAACGTATATTTTATCTTATTAATATATATGTAGAAAAGGACGGATGTAATATGCGATACTAAGAATTTTCATTAAATTTTGATATTGATAAAAAAAA
>NW_018229374.1:5990-6618 GCF_001263595.1 Phalaenopsis equestris
TATCGTCCATTTATTGGAAGCATAGGCCTTTCTCCTCGAGAATTGATGAGTTGGTAAGCTCCTCCGGCGTAGACCTTCTTAATGACAAATGGTCCCTCCCAAGTCGACTCAAATTTTCCCCCTATCTTGCGACGTGCAAGAATAGGTCTTTTGAGAATAAGGACCAGGTCACCAATTTTAAATTTCCTTGGGCAGATCAATATGTCATGAGCTCGTATCATCTTTGCTTGGTATTGCTCCAGATGTTGTTGTGCTTGTAGGCGCTTTCCTTCAAGACTTTCAAGTTCTTCAAGTCTGAGCTTTGAATTTTCTTCAGTTGTAAGTTGGTTTGCAATAATAATTTTGAGAGATGGCGTCTGTATTTCTAATGGTAGTATTGCCTCTGATCCGTACACGAGCATGTAAGGTGTACATTGATTGGGAGTTCTGAACGTTGTTCGGTAGGCCCATAGAGCTTCTTGCAGTTTATTGTGCCAGTCTCGTTTATTTTCATTGAGTATTTTTTTCAAAATTTGTACAAGTGTTTTGTTGAAGGCTTCAGCTAACCCATTTACTTTTGGATAATAAGTTGTTGAATATCTCCTGTCTATCCTGTATTTTCTGACAAAGTTGTTGATTTTTGTGCTCT
>NW_018229375.1:0-10565 GCF_001263595.1 Phalaenopsis equestris
TATCTATATAGATTATACGGTATGAAATATAGTAAGTACATATGGAGAATCGAAACAAGCTCGATTTAGGGTTGGAGTTCAATACCTTTGTCTGAGAAGGGAGGCCTCAATCAGATGGTTGTGGTAGCTTCGATTGGTCCCAACTAACCTCCAGATAAAGTTCTAAGCCTTGGTGAATGGTCTAGGTATGATTTCGACCAAGCTCGATTTCAAGTGTTGATTGAAGTCTTACTAGAGGCTGTTTGAGAGAGGGCTTTTGTGGGGAATCAACTTCTTTCACTGTGGGGAAGGTGTGTGCACAGTTAATTGAAGTTTGATTCACTGCGGAAGTGTGGAGAGATCTGTCCTAGTTTTTGGCAAAAACTCAAGCTCAAAATTGAGCTTCCATAGTGAAGCTCAGTGAGGGAAAATGGTTGGCTTGAACTGAGGAGGTCTTTAGGAGTCTCTGAGGGCAGTTTGGCAGAGTTTCCGTTAGGAAAATTTTAGCTCTCTTTTTATTGGCAATGGAGGTGAGGTTTAAATAAAATTGGCTTAGGGTGGCTGCCATGGCCAATTAAGGGGTGCAAAATGATGCTGGGCTAAAGCCAATTGGAATTGGCCAGCTCAGATGGCTGAGTTTGGGTTTGAATTTGAGCTTGTGGCTCTCAGTTTTGGTGTTTTTCAGCCACTAGGCCGGCCGACAGGGCCAGAGAAGGTGGTCAGGAGGTCCATAGCTTGGGGAAGATTTTTGGTTAAGTCCCATAAATGGGCATAAATCCCTTAATTTGGGGATCCATTGGTCCATATCTTGCCATGGATGGTCCAAAGGGGTTTAGCATGGTCCTCGGGAGGAGCTTAGTGGCCGTGGAGTCATAAATTTGGTGACTTTTGGGTGGTTAGGCCAATTTTGGTGTATGCGTTCAATTTGGACCTCAATTTGGGTCCAAATGGCTAAAAGTTGGGTTTTGGTTAGGCTAGCCATGAATTTGAGCCCAATTAATTGATCAATATAGTGTAGATGATTGTAATGAAGATTTTTAGTGAAGGATTGAAGTGATTTTGAGTTCAATTGGGGGTTTAATTTGAAGGATTTTAGAAATTTGGTCAATTTGGGTATGTTGGGCTAGACTTGGGCCTAGGTTGGGCTATGCTTGGGCTAAGTCCAAATTAATTTTTTTAAATGGTTTAAAGGAACATCATGAAGAGTTTTTCAACATAATTTGGGTGCCAATTTTGTGGTTAGGGCAATCAATTTTCTGGAATTTGGAGACATAGCCAATTTTGGGATTTTTGGATTTGGGTTGAAATTAAATGAAATTGAGGCCTCAACAAGGCCAATTTAAGATCAAGCTTGATGTGTAAGTATGTTATGAAGTGTTTAGGATTCAAATTGAGGCTAATTGAGTAGGCCATGGGGTTCAATTTGTTGGGATTAGAACATAGGACCAAAATTGGGGGTTTGACTTAGATCAAAATTGGGCTCAAAGCCTGGGCCAAGTTGACCTAGATTAAAATTAGGCTCAAAACATGGGCCAATTGAGCTTAGATTTGGTTTAAATTGGTCATATGGAAGGTTAATTTGAGTTTATGGTTGAAATTGGGGGAAATTGGGACCAAATTGATAGACATTTGAGGTAAATTTGGGGAAATTGGGCCTTTAAAGGCAATTTGGGGGTTTTGATCAAAATGGGTCCAATTTAGGGGTCCAAATGGGTTTTGGAGATATTTGGAGTGATTTTGGATGCTTAGGGAAGGTTTTGGGTGCCAAGGGTATTTTTGTAATTTTGGCAATTTTGGGGGTATTTTGGTAATTTTGGGTGGTTTTGGGCAATTTCGCTATTTTCAAAAGATTTGAAATGACTTTTGAACAATTTTGGGTATTTTGGATGAATTTGAGGATTTTGACTAAATTTGAGATTTGGGGGTGTTTAGGTAATTTGGGTAGGTTTGGGGTTAAAAGGCCAAGTTAGATATTTTTGGTAGAATAAGAAAGCTAACCACCACAGATGAACTATGGACCAATGGAATCCCCTTTGGGGTCCTTTATGTATTATTAGTTATACCCTAGCCTAAGGTCAGCGGGTTTATGGGACCATCGACATGAGTCTTCCAAAGGATCCAGGAATCAAAGTCAACAATTATGGGTTTAGGGTTGGGAGTGGGTATAGAAGATAATGAGTGCAAGTGAGTGAAAGTGAGTGTCTTAGCTCTAGAACAACACCCAGAGTCAACCTTAAGGACAAGCAGTCCTATGGGAACTCAGCTTGAGCTCCTCCATATTGACCCTACCTACTAAGTGCTAGAGGGTAAGACCAATATGTGGAACTTCAAGTTGAGCGAAGAGGAGTGTAGAATTTCTAATGGTGAGGGTTCCTCTTCTAGTTTTCTAGGAATAGTCAACAGGAAAGTCCTATGGCTAGACCTTAGGCTACTAAAGAGGAAAAAATAAACCTCAACCAAAAGTGAGGTCAACAATATATAAGCAAGTAGGTGAACTCACCATTGACTAACTTTTTAAAATTATCTTAATGATCCTATAAGCTCCAAATATACTCTTGATTCATCATTAATTGATCAAACTTCTTATACAATTACTATGGATACTGCTTCAACCCATATAAAGATTTGTTCACTATACAAACCAAATGTTTTGATGCTTCAATCCAGGAAACTTGACCACAAAAATTAATATATAGATCTCCTCGTCCAACTTTATACAAACCAAGCTGCTTCAAAATCAAACTTTATATTTTACAAGTTCTAAAAGAACTCAGATTGATAAGTTCTTGACCATTAGAAAGAACAAATCATCATATTCAGTCCATTCTAGTTGCACAAAGCTTTTTGCCAATAGCCTAGTCTTGCACCACCCCTTAGCTCAATGAGATCCTTCATTCTTTGCATGCATCCATTTGCACCCAATGATTTTCCTCCTTTGAAGAAAATTTGTTAAACTCTAGGAAGCATTCTTTTGATGAGACTCAATCTTTTCATCTATTACCCTTCTCTAAAGATCACCATTTGAGCTCTCCATCGCTTCCTTATAGAGACAAGAAATTTCTCCACAAATACAACGACTCCTCAATCAAACTAGTTTTAAATATTCTGGCACCTGGTCTTGCTCCTAACAATAGATTCCTGAGTTGAGACGTCTTAGCCTTCTCTTGAGCTCTATCAATAGGTACCTCTTGAGTTGCAACAAAATAAAATAATTGAGTAAGAGTGGACAAACTTTGTTGAACAAATGAAGCTGCATCAAACTCCAACTTCTATAATATGTTTATGATGCCAATAAAACTATCTGCATGGTTCAAGTCCCAAGGCTTCAACATGCATGACTAGTATACCTACGAAGGAAAATATTCTTCTTTGTTTGATCATAATGTTTGAATCCCCTGACTCCATGCATGAATTCCATAAAGATCACATTCTTTGCTCGTGATTTTTAATTTATTACTCTTCATGTGGTAGGATGGTGGATACCCAAACACCGTTATGTGTTCGTAACCTCAAGCAAGATGCCTAACCACATCATCTTTGGGATCTTCTTTCTAATAACTGTAAAAGGAATACAATTCACTGAGTAACCAACATATATATAGTCTTTGAGCTAGGCCCAAGAGACTCGATCCAACTAAGTCTTGGACAACATACACTTAACTTTTTCCACCATAGTCTGGTTCAAGTTCTCTGTCATCCTATTATGTTGTAGTGTCTCTAGGATAGTGAAGTGGTGTTCTATCCAAAATAAACAGCATCTTTCTTTAAACATTTATACAAATTTAAAACTTGAACTCAAAACTTTAATGGCATTTGCAAATGTACAACATAATATAATATTGATAAGATCGTACAACATGAATATAAAAACCTTTGATGGCATGTGGGCTTACCCTAACTAATTGCCCCTCATTTGAAATCTTGTGAAGGAACGGCCATTATTGAGACACGTACGATGATATATATTTTGTGAGGACGAAGGTGGACCGGCAACAAGATTGGCGACAAATATAAATTGTACGAATTAATAGAATTTATGGCAGATGCGTCCGACTGCATGTGATCACACTTATCGGCTTCGTGGACTGCTGCTCGGGAGCAGAACCAAAACGTGATGCATGCATGATAAAACAATTAAGAAAAGGAAATTTACGTACATATTATATAATTCCTATGTATTTATATATCTAATATTTAATATTTAATATGTATATTTATAAGATCTTGATATCTTAAATTTACGTATGGAATTTTTTTTAAAAAAAAAAGTAATACTGATGATATTTTTAATTTGAAATTAAGGATTTCAGCAATATAAATATTCAGGTGTTAAATATGAAAATGCTTAGGAATTGTGTGGCATATATGCAAATGCCCCGTAGAAAAATTATTCGTTTTTACAGTTTCAGAATGAATTGGAAGCACTTCTAACTAGGGCTGTTAATTTGGCTTGTTGTTCGTGAACAGCTTGTGTTCGGCTCGTTAAGTAGCTTGTGTTCGGCTCGTTCGTGAACAGCTTGTGTACAAACAAATGATGGAGAACCACAGAGTTATGAAGAAATCTTGCAAGATGAAAATTCGAGCAAGTGGGAGCTGACCAAAGAAAAAGGAGACGGATTCTCTGCCAGGGAATCAGATTTTAAATCATAACGTGTCTCATGTAGCAATGTGGTTAGTGTCTTCTTTTGTATAGATTTGATCCAGGTTAATCCCACAATTTACATCTATTTTTCTCAATTTTAATTTAACGAGCCAATTTCAAGCCGAACAGGAGCCGAACACGAACGCACTGTTTACGAGCCGATTTCGAACACGAGCTATTTCGAACGAGCCGAACACGAGTAAAACCTGACCTGAGCTCGCTCAAACTCAGCTCGTTTACAGCCCTACTCCTAACTTGAAATTATTCAACATTATTTTGAAAAATATTATTTTCTTAAAAAAAGGAAGCCCGCTTAGACCTTTCATAGCTTAACAAAATTATATGATTAGGGCTGTCAGAATAGCTCTTCATTCGTGAAAAGCTCGTGGATTATCAATTAGCTTGTCCTCGATTATTTAGTTTAGTAAATGAGTTCAACACATAATTTTTTTAGCTAGAAGCCCAACACACAATTTTTTTAGCTAGAAACAAGCGAACAAATTTTTTGTTTGATCATGTTCGCCATATTTTGACTTAAATTAATTAAATAAAAAATAAATAATATTTAAAAATTAAAATAGTTGTATGGTTGATATGATATAAAATTAATGGTTTGATTTGTATAAATGTAAATAAAATTTAGGTGGTAGAAGTAATTTAGTCAATAAATCCTTAATGTATATCATATTAGAAACAACTATTTTAATTATACATTGCACATACATATAAACGATATGATGAAGTTAGTCAATCATGTTCACCTGCTGGGTTCTATATGTTGAGAGCATGTCGATTGCATATGTAAGTCCGACTGTGATTGATAGAATTAAAAAAGCAATTATCCAAATATTTTGAGATAAAAGAGTTGAGTGACACTCACATAGTTTTTGGCATGGATATTATTATAGATAAAACAACTGAAATTGTTTGGCTTTCATAAGGTTGATGACTCAAGCAAAGCGATGAGTTTGCCCATTGCATATCACTTTCAGTTGTATTCAAATCAGTGTCCTAAAAATGATCTTGAGAGAAAAGATATGTGATCAGTTCTTTATGTCAGTGTAATGCATAATATGTATGTCATAGTTTTTCTAAAACAGATATTGCAAAAGTGGTCGGTGTTGCGAGCATGTTCATGCATGATCTGTAAAGAAGTCATTGGTTGGTCGTGAAGGTATTTTAAGCTATCTGAAGGGTATTGTTGATGTCATCTTGATATTTGAAAGGTGTCCATCTATTGTCAATTTGTGTGTAGGTTACAATGATTTTGGCTATGCATATGATATTAATAGACATAAGTCTACGACTAACTATTTATTCACATAGGCAGAATGTCTACTGAATTGAAGATTGATTCTTCAATCAACTATTGCTTTGTCTACTATGAGGGCTGAGTAGACAATCACACAGGAGATGAACAAAGTGATATGGGTGCAGGGCCTACTGAATAACTTGAGAGTTGATCAGTAGTCTCTTTCAAATTATGATACTATTGGCCATAAATTTAGTTCAACATGCATGTACCAAGCACATTGATGTGAGACACCACTTATTCAGGATCTGATTGATGATCACAATATTATATTAAAGAAGATAGATGTGAAGAAGCATATGGTGGTCATGCTTACAAAGGTACTACTAGTCCAGAAGTTTGCCTATTATAGTAGTTTGGTGAACATCTGAGCTCACGTTTGATTGCCCACTTATGCTTTTTGAAAAACTATGCGATGTTCGATTCATTTGGGAGGAGTATGCATGCAACTATCTTAGTGTAATTGTTTTGGTATTGAAGCTCATTTTGGTCATCCCCCACTTATCTAAAATGAAAGGTGAGGTGGTGATTGTTATGAACAGTATTAAATCTAATGGTTGCATATTAGAAAGTTTGATATTATGTAACCTAATTAGAGGAGATCTAATTACATGTTCTTTTATATATTATAAAGATTGATATTAGGTAACCTTGTAATTTAGATGATGAAGTGCTTCATAAGTCTACGGAACCAGGTTTTTTCCCTTACCTTACGGGTGTAAGATAGGATTTATGTTCTTTTGGGATCAGATTACCTACAAGAGTAGGCCCTTAAAAGTTAATTACATCTTCAGAGCCGTGAGTCCTAAAGAAACTATTGATTAATATAATAACCTATGTTATCCAAATCGAATGTCAAACTTAAATTGAGGTTTTAGAGGTTAAGGAAGATTCCATGTTGGAGTTTTGGAAGAATTAAGCTAAAAAAAAATGAGACTAAAATAAAAATTTCACTACACTAATAGGTTGCTTAGTAACATCTCCCAAAACATCATAAGAAGTTATATATTTTCAATAATCACTTTTATATCATTAGCCTCTAGCTCATGAGCCTCCTCTAAAAATAAGATTTAATAATAGCTTTAGTGTTGGGGATGCTAGCATATGAATGATTAAGTCTATTAATAAGCCTTTGGGTAAAATAAATATAAGATTAGGCTTAGCCATAATGTCACAACAGCAACAATAAGCATTTATCCCTATAAGCGAGGTTGACTACATGAAACATTTTTTTCTCCATTTTGTACCATGAGTGTTTTATTTTCATTAATTTTACTAAATTGGTTCATTTTATATACAACATGCCCAAGTCTTTAGGTTTACCTCTAACTTTCTTAATGTAAGTCAACTCTAAAACATTTACTCTCTTAACATGGTCATCAGGTAGTCGATGTTTAATGTGACCAAACCATCTAAGGTGACTACCTCTAATCTTGTCTGACACTGGAGCTACTCCAACCCTTTCACAAATATATTACTTAATTTATTTTCTGTAATTGTAAAGCCAATCATCCACTAGAGTATTATCATCCCTAGAACACTTAATTTAATGCTTCTCTTTTATAGACAAACATTCTACACTATTAAGTGTTGTAGGTCTCACTATCGTCTTATAAAAATTTCCTTTAAGTTTAAGAGGCACTTTTCTATCACATAATAAGCCTCATACAATCTTCCACTTCAACCATCTATCTTGAATTATAATAATAATATTCCCTTCTATATCACAATCACTTTGAATAATATAAAACATTTGCTCCTTTTTAATGAATTGATCACACGTTTTTACAAAACCACCACTAGATCTACTAGTACTAAAATTATATTCTAAGATTCAATTTTAGGTCCGTCCAATGAAAGCTTTTAGATTCTAAAGTTGACATGTCTAATTCAAAATTTTCTTAAACTCTCTCTATAGTTATCCATAGGAAGGATATTATTAGTGAAAAACATGTACCAAGGAACATCCTCCATTGTGCTTAGTAAGAGCATTCATAACTAAAGCAA
The DNA here is from genome assembly GCF_001263595.1 of Phalaenopsis equestris. Taxonomy (NCBI): domain Eukaryota; kingdom Viridiplantae; phylum Streptophyta; class Magnoliopsida; order Asparagales; family Orchidaceae; genus Phalaenopsis; species Phalaenopsis equestris. Next base: position 7,941 of record NW_018229375.1, read on the forward strand.
AAATATTTGGACTTAAAGATGAAAATTCATGCAATTCAATAGAAATAAGAAACTACTCGATCAATCCTCATTGTGTTTGAATACTGTTGGGTAATGTGGAGAACTGGTCCACCACAATTTAATTAGCATCCTAATTAAGAATCTCACCTACCGCTCACCTACTTTCGCACCTACCGCTTACTTACCTCCCACTTACCGCTCTCATGGTTTCTATAAATAGCCTCTTTTGGCTTAAAGGAGAAGCCAAGCCAAGCAAGGACAATTCAAGCAAGGTCAAGCCAAGTCCTCTTGAGAGCTAAGAGAAAGAGAGGAAGAGAGAGAGAGAGGAAATGAGAGAAGAAAATAGAGATTTTCTTATAAACTTCTAGGCAGTCGATAAAGTAACTCCTCAAAGAAATAAATTTCTCTGCAGCTCTGTGGACTTAGGCAAATTTGCCGAACCACGTAAATCTGTGTGTCGCTCTGGTGTTTTTCTACGTCTAATTTTACTTGTTCCATTTTTCGTTTTATTTCCGTCATTTTTCACAACAACTGGTATCAGACTTGGGTTTGAATCTAAGGAAGAACGATGGACGGAGATAAAATGATGACATCGGGGATCGAGAAGTTCAATGGAACAGATTTTCCTTACTGAAAGATGTGGATAGAGGATTACCTCTGTGGGAAGAAACTTTATATTTCGTTACTGGGAAAACGACTAGAAAAGATGGATGAGGCAAAATGGAATCTGTTGGATCAACAGATTATGAGGTTTTACGATTAACCCTATCGAGATCGGTTGCCTGCGACGTCATCAAAGAGAGGACTACTGCAGATCTCATGGCGGCTTTATCAGGTATGTATGAAAAGTCATCGTTGAATAACAAGGTGCATATGGTGAAAAAATTTATTTAACTTGAAGATGACAGAATGTGTGTCTCTTGCTCAACTCCTAAATGATTTCAATACTATCATAAATCAATTGTTGTCTGTTAAAATTAATTTTAATGATGAATACGTGCGCTGATATTGTTGGCTTCATTGTCAAATAGTTGGGAAGCCATAAGGATGGTAGTTAGCAGTTTTGCAGGTAAATCTAAACTGAAATGTGATGATATTCGTGATTTGATTTTGGCTGAGGAGGTGCGCAGATAGGAGGTGTGCAGGAAAAATTTTGACGAGGCCTTGTGTTCAACTTCGACGCTGAGTGTTGATTCCTGAGGGAGATCACATTACAGGAACTCAAATAAAGGAAGATTAAAATCAAAGTCTGGTCAGTAGGCAACCTGCTGGAATTTTGGCAAGGCTGATCACATAAAAGGGAACCGCAAGAATTCTGAGAATAAGGAGAATGATGACGCTAATGTTGTGACTGAAGAAATACATGACGAGCTATTACTGGCAGTTCACAATTCTGTTGATGACTGTATACTAAATTCAGGGGCTTCCTTCCATACATCTTCCCGCAGGGAGTTACTGCAAAATTATGTTGCAGGTAACTTTGGGAAGGTAGATCTGGCAGATGGAAAAACTCTGGACGTGGTGGGGATGAGAGACGTTGATGTTGTACTCTCTAATAAGAGCAAATGAACTTTGCAAAAGGTCAGACACGTTGCTGAGTTGAAGAAAAATCTCATCTTTATTGGGCAGCTCAATGAGGGTTGTCATTCAGTGGTGTTCTCATATAGCAGCTAGAAGGTTACCAAATGAGCGTTAGTACTGGCTCAGGGTAAGAAAACTGACAAACTATATTTGACTATAGGTTTACTCAGGCGTGAACACATGAGTCAGAGGTGCATTATGAGGAAGCAGAAGAATTTCAATTTTCTGAAAAGTGGTAGAGCATCAAAGGTAAGAAAACCGGATCTTGTACAGACAAATGATGGAGAACCACAGAGTTATGAAGAAATCTTGCAAGATGAAAATTCGAGCAAGTGAGAGCTGACCAAGAAAAAGGACACGGATTTTCTGTCAGGGAATCAGACTTAAGAGCTGACAGAACTTCCACCAAGGAGGAATGCATTGCACAACAAGTGTGTGTACTGGGTGAAGATTGTGTTTTGTGGCAGTAAGAGGTACAAGACTGAACTTGTTAAAAAGGGCTTTCAGCAGGGGCAGGATATTGCTCATGAAGTGGAAGTTATAAGCAGACACATGAGTAACCCAGGAAAGAGCTTGGTGGTACAATGTTACGTTGACGATGATATGTCAACTGAGGGTGTTACTTGTGAGAAACTGAAGTTGTGCTCAACTTCAGCTGGTCTTCTGGCATCCTTCTGGCTTAAAGACAGGGATTTGAGTTGCGGAGGTGGATGATATCATGTTTGAGGAAAAGGTCGAAACAACTAGTTGCTGATGTAGTCAGTATGTGATACAGTCAGTGTACCAATCTCTAAGTGGCAGAATTATTGGGTAATGTGGAGACCCGGTCCACCACAATTTAATTAGTCTCCTATTTTAGAATCTCACCTACCATTCACCTACTTTCTCATCTACCGCTCACCTACCACATCCCACCTACTGCTCTCATGGTTTCTATAAATAGCTTCTTTTGGCTTAAAGGAGAAGTCAAGCCAAGCAAGGTCAAGTCAAGTCTTCTTGAGTGGCTCCTTGGACGTAGGTAAATTTGTCGAACCACGTAAATCT
>NW_018229376.1:0-1001 GCF_001263595.1 Phalaenopsis equestris
CTACACTCGTATAGAATAACTACTTTCATTTTTGTTCTTTGAACTTTTTAAGAGTTAGGCCTGCTTTTGATTGATCCATGTAGCCCACTAGGCCCAATCGTAAAGTACAAATAATGGCACTTGGGCCCTTTCGTTACTCTTCTGCCATCCGCCACATGGATGGCCAATCTTGAATCCTAAAGCGTCTTGGAATCACTCTCAAGGAATATAATGTAACACTGAGCAGAGTAAAAAAAGAAAATCAGTGATGAGCATTAAAAAAACGTAACCTTATTATCGTAAAATGGCCGTATTTATAAACATAGTGGCATGAACATTGAAATTACAAATTTGTCATCTAATCATTAGTTCTAATTGGTTCTTTCAGTAAATTGCAGGGAAAATAAAATAAAATAACAAGTGAGATTGCCCGAATGCCACTGGATATGGAATTCATTTAATCTAACCGATCGCTTGTGATCGATAGTGATTCCGCTACTTGATCGGTCATATCTCAAGGTGAATCGACCATCTGACCTGCCTTCAAATAGCTTTCTAACACTGGATTTGCTGACCAAATTGATGATTCCATGTATGATTGATCGACATCTGATCGGCAGATCCTTCACCGACCATCGATTCTTCTCTGATCGTCATATTCTCTTGAGATTCATGTTGTGTTGTTAGTCGATCGCTTGATCGACTAGCGATCATCCTTTAGTAGAACCATTGGATCACTTTGTAATTCATGTCATCATATTTTTTGTATTCATATTTAGCTCCCCGATTTCATTGCTTCTTAAAAGTTGTGTTGCGAATCAGAACAATGGAACATTTTACTGATATAAAAATACAAGTACGAATTAAATGCATAATTACTTGATAAATGACTTTCATGGATTTTCGTGTTCGGGCTGCTATAAAAAAGCCACAGAGTGGTAGTGGCTTGCACACGATTTTCTCTCCTTTCCTATTCAATTTCCTCAATTCTACCCTGAGTCTGCAACAATGTTTGGTGAGAA
>NW_018229377.1:0-448 GCF_001263595.1 Phalaenopsis equestris
TATATATATATATATGTAATCTACTGATATCATTATATCCAATAGGAGTAATATTTTGAATGCCGCACATTCAAGCTATCGCAAAACGAAGCTTAAGATCTATTTTATTTGTTAGCCAGAAAATATAGGCGGCGTCAAGTTTTAACAAATGATATAATTTTAATTGTCCCGAGAGGCAAAATGACAGTGTAACATCGAAAATGGCAGGGATTCAGCTCTCTCAAAGACCTAGAATTACAAACATGTCTATTTATAATCCTAGAGTAAACCCTACAGTACAATATGTAATTACTAAATTACCCCTGTACCGTATAGCGGGGCGTTGACCGGGTTTGGATCATAGATCAAAGGGGATTCGAATTTGCACATGGGAATGGTGGGGAGGTCCGCCCTTTGGTCAATCCCTCTCTCTCTCTCTCTCTAGATATATATAAATATATATATATAT
>NW_018229378.1:0-2124 GCF_001263595.1 Phalaenopsis equestris
TTTTTTCTTCCATTCCTGCGAAAAACAGTTCATTAGATGTGAGCAAAGGCCTAGATTCCATATTTCAACACATCATGAATAGTGCTAAAAATTTACTATTATATTACGCATGCCCATGAAGTCTAAAATTTCAAATACCAAGACAATGTTTGATTCTATGATCTATTTTTTTGTAAAAAAAAAATCATCTTTATCAAATATATACTTAGAGAATCACTATTTTGCATATGCACCTTCATGACAGACTGATGAAGCAATTTGTATTTCTGTGTGAGAAAACGATGACTTTACTTCATAGAACACAATTTTCCTGAAGAAACTATTATTTATTCCCCTAATTTTGAACTCTACAGATAAACAATAACTGCATAGAGGCATTCTTGAGAGGAAGAAGCTAAAGAACAAAAACGTATAAAAATGCAACAAAGTAGAAATTTAGCATTCTGCCCTTGCAGTCCTGTATTGCCTCACTCCATGTAATAAAACATAATTACAATTTCACACCATTAACTTCGCCTCCTGAACAATTAAAAGCATCTTCCGTTTTTATTTTTCAATTTCTTCCATGAAGGGAAAAAAAAAAAACAGAAAAAAGCTCTCCTTGCAACTGTTGAATGGCTTTAGAACCGTTGCAAAAGTTAGCCATTTAATGAGGAAGTAAATGATTTTGTCCCCCATATGTTTCAATATAAATTTAAATGATGGTTTCTTAATTGAGATGACAAGAGGCAAAATGAGATTTTTATTGGTGCAGCGCTCTGAAATATATGTATTAAATGATGTAATTAATATAATTCATATTTCGTTATTAATATGACAATGATAATCCATAAAGCAAATCAACTGGACAAAATTCGGATTATATTTTTAAGATTATATATATTTTTTTAATAATTATTATATAATTTGTGCTAAACAAATAATATTGTAGAACAAAATAACATTCTTGATAAATTTGAATTCGTATGGTTCTGCCTTATGGTGAAATTAATTTAAAAAAAACACAGGATGGGATGATTCGCTGTGCAGAAGGCTGCACCAAACATTGCAGCTGCCCATAACGAAACACACATCCGGGCCCAACTATGACAAGAAAGTGGAGCCCACACCTGCATTAACGATAGTTACTGACCCATCTTTACTAATCGTGATTCCGTCTGGCCAGCTGATCCCTCCAAAACTTCCTCATCGGTTTCAAAATCCCGTCGCCGAGCCTCCCTCTGTTTTAAATCCCTCCCCGAGATTTCGCTTTCAAAATTAAAATTAAGGGAACAGACCCTAAACCCTAAATCATCAAGAAACCATGGAAAGAATCAAATCGAAACGATTAAACAAAGAAAGAGACGGATTGACGGGGAGAGGAACAGAGCCGGAGATGTATCCCATGATGGATTGATTACGAGACTCTTATTTCACTTTTTTTTCTTCACTTTCTGCCCGAAGTGAAGCTTTTAGTAAATGTAGCTAAGAAATTCAACTAAATGGAAAGAATACCAGAAAGGATCTAATTCTCGTTGATATTGACCTGCTTCTCACCCTTGCGCTGCTTGGAAAGCTCTGTTTCGCTTGGAATCAGAGTGCGGAATGCTCTCCAGTATAAATCCTAAACACTCACAGAAAGCTCTTCTTCACGCTCTGCCTTCACTGTGACATTGAGAGAAAGGGGGAAAGTGAGAAAGATTTGTTTACGTTTCAGCGGATCTCTTCTGCTTTTCTTACCAACGAAATGCAGACCTCTGTGTGTGCGATCTGGGACTTCGAAGAACCCGAGGAGCGGCCCCTTACCACCTCTCTCTCCTTCTCTCTCTCTCGCTGCGCCGAGATACGCTCATTTATTTGCTACTAACGAAAGAAATACTTCTGCGTTGTTCAGCGAGGAAAACGAGATCAACTCGGCATTTCAAAACTGTTTCTCATTCGCCCCTCGGGTTGTTTTTATTTACCATCTTGCCAGCCTTTAGAGGTAATTTGAGTCCACAAGTTAGTTTCGGGTCGGAGTTAAAACACGGCCGATCGGCGGGTGACCCGGTACTACTCATTTATAATCCAGATTCAAAATTATAGATATTCTTTAAATTCTGCTTCAAATATTAAAATTCACGATAAAACTTCAACTTTTTTTTT
>NW_018229378.1:2745-6188 GCF_001263595.1 Phalaenopsis equestris
TTTACTTATCGAACGAATCGAACACGAACTCATTGACGAACCGAATACGAACTGTTCGCGAACAACGAGCTTTTTTGACAACCCTACATATGGGGCAATCGATAATATGCCTAGTCTAAATTAGAGAACCGTATGGATAGTCTAAGAGCTTCTAATGCTATCAATCTAGACTTCTTGATAATAAAAGCTTAAGTTAACCAAGAAACCAAACCCAAAGATTTTTTTTTTATATATAATTTTAGTTTAATTATTTAAGATACTTCAAAATGTCATAAATGGTATTTGCATTTGATGATGTAAAAAATGAATATATGGATTATGTATTTACCTTTTGGTGGACACTCTTATAGGTATTTTATTTTAAGATTATATTTATGTTTTTTTTTATTATTTGGAACGATGGTAATATTTATAAGGTAAAGGAAAAATATGGAATCATTTTATCACTTGCATCATGATTTATGTTTAAAAGATTTTTGTGCAATGAGATTTGGATGGTCATTATAACATCTATATGGCTCAAATAAGTTGTGCATTAATCCTATGATCAATTTTGATGAGGGTATATCTTAAGCCATACAACCTCCATTAACTCCTTCATTATCATTAGGAACTTGATAATTTGGTATAGTGCTCAAATATAATATGATTTGATTTTCTATAGGATTTATTTGAGGATTAAAATACATTAAAATGTGGGGGTTTTTTAAAACCAGCATGGATCTTAAAGATACAACAACAACAAAAACAACAAAGCCCTTATCCCACTAAGTGGGGTCGGCTACATGAATCTTTTTTTCTCTATTGCGTCCTATTTATTGTCATATTTTCATTTAATTCTAATAAATTAAGATTATTTTTTATACATTATGCACAAGTCTTTCTAGGTCTATCTCTACCTTTCTTAACATAAGTCGAATCTAAAACATCTCCTCTTATAATTGGATAATCAGCTGGTCGAAGTTTAATGTGAGCAAACCATCTATGAAGACTCTCTAACTTTGTCTGTCACTGGGGCCACACCATCTAAGACGTGACTTTCTTCATCATATATCTTAGCAATGTATTAAATATATTCTTTATCTAAATACTCTATTTCTATCTCTTAAGCTTTCTTATCCTTTATCAAGATGAAAAAAAACTCTATTAAATTTGTTGTGTATCTTATTCAATTTCATGCACAATTATTGATTTAAGCGCATGAGGGCTTTGTTGAAGATAATATAACTTAAATGGCCTAATGATTTTTTTTAACGGATCAAACAACTAAAACGGGTGCAAGCTGACACGCACCAAGTGCTGCGAAGCATGGGCGGTTCACGCATGTATATGTGGTTTATCAGTAGTATCGGGGCTTGAGTTCGGTTTTCAATCCCATAGGAAACGAGATAAACTCAATTAGGAAATACTTTAGCCTATAATTGTCAGTCATAACCTGAAATGTTGGAAGTTTTCAAGTTTAATAAAAGTTTTTACTCTACTTTTTGAAAATGATCAAAACCTAAATTTTAAAATAATTAAAAGAAAGTAATGTTCATTAAGATATGACCCAAGAATTCTCCTTCAAAGTGGTTATATAGGGCTTCAACATAGCGAATGATTCATTGAAGGCGTCAAACGGGAAAAAAAAAGTTTTTCTTATCTCATTCCGGTAGTCGAAAAAAGATTGACGATTCATTCGCTTAGTTCCCTAAATCAAATGAAAAGTTAACCTCACTCCCTAATCAATTTGCACGAATTCAAAGGAGATATTCTTATTCTAGTGAGTTTGTGTGGTAAACTAATTGTTCCTTACAGATTCCTCTCAAAATTCTATAATCAAGACTAATTTTAACAAATTATCTAGCCAAGTTAAACGTCCATGAGTTCCTAAGTTATTCGAACACCATTTAGAAATTTCACACAAAATTCACACATATTACTTAGCCCTTATTCATTCCTACACTTCCACAACTAGAAAGAACAGAAAATCTCCTCACTAAGCATGCTAAATTTCATCAAAATCAACATCGAATTAAGAGTATAACTCATATACAAAAGTCTCACACTTACTCTTAAAAAAGATAGAAACAAAACTCAGAATGCTTATCTCCCTGAAGTCCAGCAAATGTAAATTAATTACAATCACACTCACAATCTACTCACTAAGTGTCATCCTCAAAATGCAGTATCATAATATAAAATTCAAAAATACAAATAACAACAAATGCAAAATGATCAACACATCACACCCAAAATGCACGTACTATAAAGTAATATAAATTAAAAAAATATATTATTTCCACAAGGATCACAATTAAATTTTTTTGATAAATTTATTCCTATTTTTATATTACCCTATTTTTCATTGAATAAATTTTAAGAAATAATGAACTTACTACTTAAAAGATTTGACTAAACAAAACTTAACTATAGGACCTTTGAAAGTACTTTGTAACTCGGATCCTAGCTACCATGCAAGATGTCAATGTAAACTATGGTTTAGTTTTATAATACCCATTTAGTTGTCCTAACTTTGAAGTAAGAAAAGCATATGTTTTGAAAATATTTAATTAGTAAATTCCTTCATATATTAAGTTTAATGTGCCTAACGTTTAAGTTCAATTTTTTAATCCTTTATTTTTGAAAATTTACAATTTTTTTTTTAAAATATAAAAGTAAATAAAAAAATTCTTTTTGAAACACTCGCAGACATTATTTTAATTGTCATATCGTAAATAACAAGAAAAAATGTATCGTATAATATTATAAGTTATTTATGTTTGGCATGAGCACAAGCCAAATTTTTTACATTAATTATGTAAGTATTTGGCTTCTTTAATTTCTTTTTTTAAAATTAAGCCCGGTTTGCCTAAATTAATCAAATGAGGGTAAATAAATAAAAAATTTATGATATTAAAGTGTTATACATATAAACATTGGATATGTAAATACGTATGAATTTTGTGGTGTACGTGTAAGTTAACTTCCATTTTTCTCCCTTGTGCAAGAAGGAAGGGCTGGTCTGCAAATTGGCAGAGTGGAAGATGTGAAAAAATCAGGGGACGGATGTGTGAAGGCAGTTAGAGGCAGATGAGCTTTTGAGTGGTTGGTCTGGAGCTCATTCCATAACGGCAGGGAAGGCGGGACCCGCCTTATGCACGAGAAATTATTGCCTCGATATTTAATGCAAATTTATATTAGATGTCCAATAACAGGGAGGCACCTGACAATTTGGGCTCAATGATACACGATTCTGGTCTGAGTTGCCATATGAGACTGTTATTAGATACCTGATGCAAATTTACATAGATGTCATCGTGCACAAATGTTGCAGTACAATGTCTATAAGATTTTTTTTTTTTTTTGGGTGTGAGCTTCAAACATTATACTTAATTAGCTTAAACTAATTAATATGAATTTCAACCAAAAAAAATCAACAAATAATGGCATTATTGATTTAA
>NW_018229379.1:0-1153 GCF_001263595.1 Phalaenopsis equestris
TTTTTTGTGATTTAATTGAAAATGGATTGACGTCTTTATGGATGACTTTTCAATGTTTGGAAATTCATTTGACTCATTTTTAGAACATTTATCTAAAGTTCTTAAGTGCTGTGAAGAAACAAATTTAGTCCTTAACTGGGAAAAATGTCAATTTATGGTAGCAGGAGGAATTGTATTAGGTCATCAAATATCAGAAAATGGTATGGAAGTAGATCCTGCTAAAATTCAAGTGATCGTTAATTTACCTTATCCAACAAATGTAAGGGAAATTAGGAGTTTTTTAGGACATATTGGATTCTACAAGCGATATATTAAGGACTTTTCTAAGATTGCTAAGCCTCTATGCCATTTACTGGAGAAAGATACAATTTTCAATTTTGATGAGGAATGCCTAAAAGCTTTTAAATAGTTAAAAGAAAAATTAATCACTACACCAATTATAATTTCACCAAATTAGGAAAAGTCTTTTAAACTTATGTGTGAGGCAAGTGATTATGCTATTAAAGCTGTTTTAGAACAAAGATATGATAAAATTTTCAAAGTTTTTTACTATGGTAGTAAAAATCTTAATGAAACTCAAATTAATTATACAACAATTGAAAAAGAGTTATTAACAATAATATATGCCTTTGATAAGTTTAGATCATATTTGATTGGAACTCATTGTATAGTGCATGTAGATCATTCTTCTATTAAGTACTTAATGAAAAGGAAGGATACTAAACCGAGACTTATAAGATGGATTCATCTTTTACAAGAATTTGATCTTTTACAAGATTCATCTTTTACAAGAATTTGATTTTGAAATAGTAAATCAGAAGGGAATTGAAAATCAAATTACTGATCATTTGTCCAAGATGGAATTAGAAAAACCACTCTGTTTTGAAAAAGAAATTAATGAACATTTTTCAGATGAAAAATTGTTCACTGTAAATGAGTGGCGTGTTTTGTGGCATGCTGACCTTATGAACTATATTGTTAGTGATCTTAAACCCTATAGAATGACATACCAACAAATGAGGAAATTTATTTTTGAAGCTAAGACTTATTTTTGGGATGACCAATATTTATATAAACAAGGAAAGGATCTGATCATTCGAAGATGTGTGCTATTGGAAGAAACTTATGAAATTATCCAAAAATGTCATAATTC
>NW_018229379.1:1371-4305 GCF_001263595.1 Phalaenopsis equestris
TTCATGGGACCATTTATACCATCTTTTGAAAATTTATATATTCTGTTAGCAGTGGACTATGTATCCAAATGGATAGAAGTTGTTGCTTTACCTCGATGTGATGCTCAAAGTGTTGCAAAATTTTCGAAAACAAACATATTTTATAGATTTGGGATGTCGAGAGTTATCATTACTCATGGGGGAAGTCATCTCAGAAATTCCATTACGGAGAAGTTATTAAAGAAATATCATATAAATCATAGAATTGCTACTGCTTATAATCCTCAGACAAGTGGTTTGACTGAGTTATCCAATTAGGAAATTAAAAGAATTATGAAAAAATCTATGAATCCAGCAAAAATGGATTGGTCAGTCAAACTTGACTATGCTTTGTGGGCTTATAGGATTGCATATAGAACTTCTATAGGAATGTCCCCATATAGACTAATATTTGGGAAAGCTTGTAACTTACCGGTTAAACTTGAGCATAAAGCATATTGGGCTATTAAAGAGTTCAATTATAATTTAAAAGATGCTGGTGAGAAAAGATTGTTATAATTAAATGAGCTTGAAGAGATAAGGAATGAATCTTATGAGAGTGCTAAGATTTATAAAGAAAAGAAGAAAATGTGCATGATCGAAAGTTTCTTATTAAAAATTTTCAGTCAGGGCAACAAGTTTTGCTATATAATGCAAGGTTAAGATTATTTCCATGTAAACTTAAGTCCAGGTGGATGGACCCATTTGTTGTGATAAAGTTTATCCTTGTGGAGCTGTGTATATTAAAGATCCTAACTCTAAGAAAATTTTTAAAGTGAAGGGACATTGACTGAAACTTTATTATATAGATGATTAACATAAATATAATGATAGAATGATGTTGGGTCAACCAGAATAAGCACTGGTTACGTCAGGCTGACGACGTAAAATCAAGCGCTTTATGGGAGGTGTGTTTTTGCTTTGAATGTTGTTTTGAGTTTGATTAAGAAATTCGGGGTAGTATTGAATTTGTTATTTACTAGTAATAAATTTTAGACTTTATTTAGTTACCTAAATTTGTTAGAATGAGAATTTGGACGTTAAGTTGATTGGTGCAAAAATGTGCACTAGCGCTTAAGCGCGACAGTTTAATCACATGTGCAAATTTTGTTTTCTAGAAGGTATAACTGCAATTTAGTTGGAATAAATGTGTCTTGGTAGTTTCTAGTTGTGCTTAGAAGTTATGATGGGGAATTATGCCTATAAATAGAAGGGGTTTGTGAAGGAATTTCACCCCAGATTATTTTTAGCCCTAAAAGTTCAAGAAAGAGAGAGATTTAGAGAAAATGTCTTCATGGGAGATGGATTTGAAGAAGAAGGAAGAAGCCATGAAGAAGAAGTTAATTAGTCAAAGTGCACAGGAGATGTATAATGGTTTCTTAGCCATTTATATTGAAGGGATATATGAGAAAATCAACAAGATGGATAATACTATATCTGTATTAGAGACTAAGGTGATTGAATTGCATGTTCATCTAGAACATATTGGGTGGCAACTTAAGATGCAATTCAGCCATACCAGTTATTTAGAGGAAGGGATAAGGTGATGTTCATTAAGCAAAAGTGGATCAAAGATGATAGTATTAGAGCTCGTCACCACTGTTCGTTTTATCAACTCTAAATTCTTGGAGAGACTACTAAAAGACAAGAATTTGTTCCTTCTAATGAAGAGTGGCATTAAGTTAAGTGATAGAAATTTGTGTTTGGAGTCATATTTTTAAGTGTGTTAGTGTTTATATCTTGTGTTTAGTGTTTGTGCCACTTATGTGTTTAATTGTAAAAAGTGTGTTAAGTGTTTTGTACTTCGGAAAATTTTCTCATCCAAGACTATTTGGAGAGAGAACTAAGTGTTTAAATGTATTTGTGCTAGTTTGTGAATTAATATAAGTTTGTTTTGTGAAAATATGCGTTATTTTTAGCCTCGAATTGAATTAATTATTATGGAGAATTTTGAGAGAGAAGGGAATTATAGGAAGTAAAAATAGTCATTTAAGAAATAGTCAACCATTTAAGGGTAGGGAATTATAGGAAGTAAAAATAGTCATTTAAGTGCTATGAGACCATTTAGGGGTGGTTTACTTAGGCTAATAGTTTTCAAAAATTGTGCACTAAATTTTCAAAAATTGTGCACTGGCGTTTAAGCGCCACATCTTGCACTTAAGCACGAGCCAACCCGAGAGGCAGGCGCCTAAGCTCCACTTACCCGCACTTAAGCACCGGTTCCCAAAAATTGGTTCACGAACGATTAAAAGTGAATATTAAGCCCGAAAATACCATTTTTAACACCTCATATCATCTTCCCAAACTCAAAATTGTGATTTTAAGGGTTAGGGCAAGTGGAATTTGAAGAATTCTTGGTTTATTCAAGTGAGATTTGCTAGATCCAAGTTCCTTAAAGTAAGAGCTTTACTTCTATGCAAAAGTTTTAGATTTTCACCATATATTTTGAGCACATTTGGAAGATTTCAAAAATTTACTATTCATGGTGAAAAGTGAAGAAAAATCTATTGAAATTTCTTTGGAAGTTTAGTTAGTGCTTTTGGAAGTTTAGTTTAGTGATTTAAACTTGCTTTTTAAAGTTATTTTTGGAATTTATCAAATTTGTAGAATGACATAAAGAATGAAAAGGAGTAGAGGAAAGAGCCCATTTGATTTGAGCAAGTTTGTCAGTTTGAAAGCTCAGGATTGATATAGTGATGCTCTGCAGTCATGAAAATTGATTCAGGAGTGATGTTTCAAGAGTCTAGGTGGGGAGGTAGAAGATCTGATAGTTCACCGACAGTGGGAACAGTTCTGTTGTTTCTCTATTGTCACAGTGATTTCTGTTGTAAGGGAGTTTTATGCCAATCTCCCAGAGGCTGAAGACGATCGAGTTATGGTTAGAGGAAAGTTGGTACCTTTTACTCCAGAGGTAAT
>NW_018229379.1:6599-7621 GCF_001263595.1 Phalaenopsis equestris
AATTTGGAGCAAAAAGGTGAAAAATTGTGCAAAAGAGTTTTGGCGCCTAAGTGTCAGATCCGACGCTTAAGCAACGGTTAACCAGAGAAGGCCACGCCTAAGTGCCAAGACCCCGCGCTTAAGCGCCACTAGCAGTTACTAGACGAGTAAAATTGGTTTTCACAAATTTTGAAGAGATTTTTGAGGCACCCATTGGCTTAATAGGTGGTTGTAACCACCATGGATGAAAATTATCATGAAAGGATGATCTCTTGGGCAAATACATCGAATCAAGACAAATGTTGAAGAGATCCTAAGGCACCTCTTGGAAAACTTAAAACAAAGAAGAGAGGACTTAGAAAAGAGTCCTGAAAATATGACAAGTTTTGAAAGTTCTTTTCTGGGGAGTTAGTTCAGAGAGATTTTCAGGAACCACTTTTTATTTTGCTTTATCCTTTTTGTTATTTTGTTTTAAGTGATTGTAAAAGGGAAGAGATTCAAAGGAATTTCAAGAGTTTGGTGGAGGACTTGAGATAAGTTTTTACCTTTTTGTTTTAGACTACTTTTGGTTTTAATCAAGACTTATTGTTGGTTTCACAATGATTTCTTCTTTTAAACTAAAGTGTGGTTTTTTTCTCCATTGATTCTGAGTAGTTTCCGATGGAAGTTCCGGAGAGTATTGATCTTTAATGTTGGAAGAAGTTGTAATGATTTAAATCCATGTACTTCATTTACTTCTTGATTTGGCCAATCCAGATGTTAAAATTTGTTGTGAGAACATGTAAGAATTGGGCTGGTATTTTCTGAGTCAACAATTGGAAAAAATCACATGAGGTTATATGAATGAGAATGTAGTTCTTATGATTGAGTGCAAATAAATAGGAAAATATTCATTGATGGGTGTAGAGTTAGAGTACTCTAAAGTGAAAGGTTAAAGACCTCAACTTGGTTTATTGTTTTAGGTTCTAATATGAGAATGTTAGCCCCTAGGTGGAGGGAATTGAGGGAACTCTAGAGTGAGAGCTAGTATCTTCCCTGCCTAG
>NW_018229379.1:7667-13063 GCF_001263595.1 Phalaenopsis equestris
CATGATAAGAAGAAATATATTTTCATATTAAGTACTTTTCTTCTACAAAAATTTAGTTATCTTTTTAAGTTGTTACTGTTTCGTTAAAATATCAAAAATACCAAAAATATTTACATTTTAAATTCCTGTAAAAATTATTTTTAGTTTACGTAATTATCTTTTTAAAAATATAAAAAATTTCTAAAAAGTGCATATTGCATAATCTTCCCTGTGGGTTCGATATGCAGTTCTTAATAAAAAAAGTCATATATTACTTGATAACAATACATATACTTGCGTAGTATCCCAATATAAATATATATATAAATTAAAAAGTTAAATTCTTATTTTTTTTCAGAATCAAATTTTTGGTTTTGTTGCAAAATAAAGAAATATAAGTGAAAAATACCATCAGAACTATTGTTATACTGTGCATAAGCATTAAGTATTTAGGGATCAAGTTTTTGGAGCCATTGTTGGGTATTAAAAGCTTTAAGTAAGTGGCGTCAACTTCATAAATCCTTACATATACAAAATAATCGAGATCAATAGTCATTTAAAGTTTAATCTTAATATCTCAGGTCATGTTAAATTAATTTTAAAAATATTGTTACTTAAGGACAAGTAAAATTTAGTTTACTTCTTTTTAAAAGAAATTTTTCTTCCCCCCAAACTTAAGTTTTTAAGTATTTCAAAAATGTTTTAGTACAAAATTTAGTTGGTGAAAGAAAACAGTAAATTCATGAAAATAAAAAATTAATCTGTGTAGGATTCCTGACTATAAAACTGGGCTTTGATATACTGCAGGTACTAACTTTAAAAATACATACAGACTTTAAAGCATTAAATGAGACATAATATATTCTAAAGAATTTGTTGAGAATTAAAAACAAAAACAAAAACTAAAAATATTAAAAATGCAGAAAGAAAATAAAAATCTACTATTACTATTACAATTTTAAATCCACAACACAAAATAAAATTTTTTTACTACTACAGTTTAAACTACCAACAAAGTAACATCCAAACAAAATACAGACAAACAAACAAACAACAAAACAAATAAAATAACTCCAGAAAATATCAATCTTCATTGCCTTCCTCCTCCTCCTCATCATCATCTTCTTCTTCTTCGTCTTATTCTTCATCATGAATAAGAGCATATGGAGTGAAGTTGGGGCAAGTAGGAAATTCCACATTGGATTCACCCCTAAGTTATCTCACAATAACATCCTCAAAAGCTATGTCATGTTGAATTCTCCTTTGTTGATACTCATCATTATAAGCATTTCTCGCTCCAATCTCTCCAATCTAATTCTGAATATTTACTATATCCAATTATTGAATCATGAGTTGGTCCATAATGCTTTCTAGTGAAGCAGAGCAAGAAGTAGATGCCCCTGTAGCTGATGTAGGGTCTATCGCTTCTTCCACCATAGATTCAACAAATGATTCAACTCTTTGAATCTTATGCTTCTCAATATGATTTTGTGGTTGTAATCTTTCTTCATTTCTATGGACTCTACTCCTGATTGCTCACAAAGAATGAAACTCAGGGGAGGATAACCCAAACTACTAGATGTAAAGCTCTTAGATATGCTCCGTGCATGATGAAATATAAGAGAACCAACATCTATTGCTTTCATGTTCTGAATGAAATAGTTTAATACAGCTCTATCCTTCATTACATCAGCTAGATGATTTGTTCGTAGTAATTTAGCAGAAATTAAGTGGTGTCATACGTTTGACTAAATAGTCGACATGAAAGCAGAGAAGTTAACTATCTTATTATTTTAAATCCTCCATCTCCTCTTCCATCAACCAAAAAGGAAATCGCTTTATCCAGTGATGAATCAATTATCACGATGCAGTGTATTCCTCAGCCCATAAAAGGCATTGATCTTTCTGTAGTAAATTCAACTTGCTTACCTCTCACAAGGATGTGATTGTCATCAGTGAATCTCAAGTTGGCATAAAACTCCCAAATCATTGGCACAATCACTACCGTTCTCAATTTCTAGTAATGTAGTAAAACCGTTCTCAATTTCTAGCAAGGATCAACCTCTCGATCTCGCCACCCAGGTTAGCAAATGCCCATTCCTAGATCAATCTTTTTGATTCTATTTGAGTGTTATAACTGTGTTGGACGTTCAAATTAACAAATCTTCATGCTTCAAAATCCTCTGACATTCCTCTTTTCACTCATGGAGCCATTTGAAATTCTACCAAAATCCAAATAAATTCTAAATAAATTACAAAATCTAAAATCTAACTCCCCAAGTAAGATTATTTGGTAAGAAACTTTTGACCATGAGTTTTCTTCAAGCTTTTTCATCAAAAAATCCCAAATTTCAGATTTTCCATAATGTAGGAAAAATCCATGGTGAAAATTAAAAATTTCTAAGTTGAATTGAATCTCTTACCATAAGAAGATGAAATCTACGATTTTTAGCCTATAAAATCTTCTCTATCGCACCGAATGTAAAGCTCTAGGTCAAGGTTTAGAGGTAGAAGACGACCTAAGCAGTAAAAATGGAGTTCATTGTGCGATGTTGTAATTTTCTAGGCAATCTAGCATTTTCAGGAATTTGGCGCATCTTGTGCCAAATCTGGCGCATCATGCACCAACTCTTTGTAAACTGATGCATCATGCGCCAATCTGACCCATCTTGTGCCAATCTGGTGCATCTTGCGCCAATGCCTTATTTTTTCCAGTTTACATTTTTTGTGAAAATCCGCTCTGCACCGTTTTAAGCATAATTAAACATTACTCTAACATCAATCTTTCATAACAACACAAAACTCACTTATATAAATAATCTGCGCTATTACAAACTAACATTTTTCAAGCCAACAAACATATATTTCAATGTTCAAAGCAAACCAAAACATCCTAACACTAAAATCTAAACATCAAAATATCAAACACAAACATTGAAAAAATTCAACAATAAAAGTAAATGCAATCCAACACAACAGAATAAATAAAATAACTAGTACTAAATAAAAAGTTCCGTGCATAGTTTAAATTTAAACTTCTTCTTCACTCTCGTCCTCCTGGATATCTCCTATAGATTGGTAGTGCACAAAAAAGTTGTAGAAGGGTCAATAAGAAAAATCATCAATCGAATCCTCCCCAATCCAAGCATGTTTCTTGAACATACGTACCAAACCTTCTTCAATACAACTTAAGTCTCCAATCCAAGTGATCCAACATTTCAGAAATATTCCCAATTGCATGCACAAGATTCTACACCTCTTTTTCTATCTTATTGATCATTTTCAAAAGTGCATTCAAATTAAAGTAAGGTTGAATAGGTGATGAATTCTGGGATGCTTCATCCATCAGTACATTCATATCATTCTCATCTCCCATTCCAATATAGTTGCAATAGACTTCTTGATCCATCGGCTTCCAAGAAAGAAGCACTTTTTCCCAACTCTCGTAAGGTACTTGCGATTGACTGCATAGTAAGAAAATAGTGGATGGATGTCCAAGTCTAGTTGCAAATCCATTAACAATCAATCCCAAAACTGATTTCACAAAGATTGCTCCAATATCAACAGGTTCTCCAGTTTGAATACAGTAATTCAAAATAGCACTTTTCTTAGTTACCTTCTGATTTTTTGATGCAATAAAGAAGTGTCATGCCTTAGAAGCAGGATTTAACAACGATGAACAAAAACATACATTTTCATCATCTCTAGGACTCCCAATTCACATCTTCATCCGTAAGGTACTGATAGAGTTCATTCATATTATCTCTCGTAGGGGTAAAATTTGCGTAATGACAAATATGCACATTTTCAATCATAACCATCTTGTTTATTCTTGAAGGGGTGAATTGCATAAACCTGCCTTGCGTATAGGTAATTCCTTGGTTGATTCCATAAAGATTTGCATAAAACTCTTTCACCACAGGGACAACTACGGCTGCAGTAGTGTAACAAAACACTTCTCAGTGTCTCTGTGTAATAATCTCTTTCACTCAAGTATTCAGTGAATTGAATCCTCGATTCACAAACCCCCTTTCTTTAATTAGCCTCTTGTTCACTAGAACACAATCATGCAGCTTCTGTGCATCAAAACTGATGAACATTCTCCGATTAAAAACTCCAAGCAAAATTTTTAGAATGGGATGCCATTGGAATTGAAATCTAGTGACTCTTCCCTCAATCCCCCCCATAAAAGAGACATTGAATCATTTTTTGGGAGTTATAAGGAGAAGAACCTGTCACAAACTACAAAAATCACCTTTTAAAAAAAATTAAGTAATTTTCGTCGACGCGGCATATCTTGCACTGATTCTGGCATATTATGCCCCAGCTGTATGGGATATGGCGCATCATGTGCCAATCTGGCGTATCATGTGCCAGTTCCAAAAAATTCACATTTTCGATTTCGATCCAAAAATTCTCAATTCCTCCATAAAATTTGGTAAATAAATATGTTTTTAAATTATTTTCTCAAAAACACAGACTCTATGAAAACACAAATATAATTATATGTAAAATTTTTCGAACAAAAACAAAATAAACAATCATAAATATGGGTTGCCTCCCACAAAGCGTTTGGTTTAATGTTATCAGTTAGACATTTCCAGTCTTTATTCTAGGAGACCAAACATTACAATTTCTTTAAAAAATGGTATTTGATCATCAAAATAAGGTTTCAATCAATGCCCATTCACTTTAAATATACTTGCAGCCTTAGGATCTTCAATATTAACAGCTCCATATGGATAGACTTTTACAACTTTGAATGACCCTTTCCACCTAGACTTCAATTTTCTAGGAAATAATTTCAATCTTGTATTGTATAATAAAACTTCTTATCCATGTTCAAATTCCTTTTTTACTATCTTCTGATCATGCCATTCTTTCACTATTTCCTTATAAATCCTAGCATTATTGTAAGATTCATTTCTAATTTCTTCATGCTCATTCAATTGCAATAATCATTTCTCACCTGCTTCTTTTAAATTGAAATTGAATTCCTTTATAGCCCAATAAGTTTATGCTCCAACTCTACTGGCAAGTGACAAGTCTTCCCAAAAATTAGTCTATAAGGGGACATACCTGTCCTAAAAATGTCCATAATGTTATATCTAATCTAGCAGAATAATCCCTTTTACTAAGATTTACACTTTTTTCCAAAATTCTCTTAATTTCATGAATCACTAGTCTGAAGATGATAAGCAGTTACAATTTTATGCATTATATTATACTTTTTCACAAATCTTGCAATTGTTGCATTTCTAAAATAAGATCTTCCATCGGTAATGATTACTCTAGGCATTCCATATCTTGTGAAAATATTTTTAATTAAAAATTTAAAACACTCTGAGCATCACATCGAGGTAAAGCGATTTCTTCAATCCATTTTGAAACATAATCCACTGTAATATATATATATA
>NW_018229379.1:13165-21781 GCF_001263595.1 Phalaenopsis equestris
TATATATATATATTAACTCCTCTAAATAGAGTAGGCCAATAAAATTCAGATTGCAAAATTTTATGAACAGTTCTATCATTTTCAAAATGTCCTCCAAATTCAGAATCATGACATTTCTGAATAATTTCTTGAATTTCTTTATAAGGCACACATTGTCTCATTACTAAATCCTTGCATTGTTTATATAAATAGGGGTCATCCCAAAAATAAAACTTTACATTTAATCCATATGGTAAAATACCACTAACAATATAATTTACAATATCAACATACCAAGGTATTTCCCATCCTTCTACAACATAAAGTTGTTCATCAGGAAATTTTTCTTTAATTTTTTTTTCCATATCAAATATTTCTTCCTGTTTTAGCCTATATAGATGATAAGCAATACGATTATCAATCCCTTTCTTATAGACTATTAAAAAATCAAACTCTTGCATCAAAAGTACCCATCTAATTAATCTTGGTTTCACATCCTTCTTTTGCATCAAATATTTAATAGTCAAATGGTCAGTATGCACAACACATTTAGATCCAATTAGATATAACCTAAACTTAGCAAAAACATATACAATGACTAATAACTCTCTTTTAGCGGTGGAGTAGTTAATCTGAGCATCATTAAGAGTCTTACTAACATAGTAAAAAACTTTATAAATCTTATCATATCTCCGCCCTAATACAACTCCAATTGCATAATCACTAGCATCACACATTAATTTAAAATGTTTCTCCCAATCAAGTGACAATCAAGTGAAACAATTATAGGAAACAATTATAGGAGCAGTGATCAATTTTTCCTTTAAAGTTTCAAAGGCTTTACGAGAGACATGGTTGAAATCAAATTTTATATCTTTTTTCAGAAGTTGGCATAAAGGTTTAGTGTTTTTTTTAAATCTTTAATATATTGCCTGTAAAATTCAGCATATCCTAAAAAGATCTTAACTCCTCTTACATTAGTAGGTAGAGATAATTTTTATATAACCTGAATTTTTGCAGGATCAACTTCCATATCATTTTCTGAAATTTTATGCCCAAGCACAATTCTTCCTGCAACCATAAATTGACATTTTTTTCCAGTTCAATACAAGATTAGTCTTTTCACATCATTCAAGAACTTTCTCTAAATGATTTAGACATATTTCAAATGAAGTTCCAAATACATAAAAATTGTCCATAAAAACTTCAATCCCTTTTTCAAGTAAATCACTGAAAATTGACATCATACATCTTTAAAATGTTACCGAAAAGTGAAAGTGGCATAAGGACTAGTAAATGTTATTTTCTCCTGATCCCGTGGAGCTATACATATTTGATGATAACCAGTATATCCATCTAGAAAACAAAAAAATATGCGCCCAGCTAGCCTATCCAACATCTGGTCCAAAAAGGGCCAAGGAAAATGATCCTTCCTGGTGGCAGAATTTAATTTTTTATAATCTTGAAGATTCACCATCTAGTGACTTGTCTTATTGATATTAATTCATTGGTCACTACAGTCACACCTCCTTTCTTTGGAACACAGTAAATTGGATTTACCTAAGCACCATCTAAAATAAGATATATTATTCTATCATCTAATCATTTTTTAATTTCTTTCATAACAAAGTCTTTCATCATTGGATTTAATCTCCTTTGAGGATCAACTCTTGGTTCATGTTGATCTTCCAATAAAATTCTGTGCATACAAATTGAAGGACTGATTTCTTTAATATCAGCTAATGTTCATCCAAAGGCTTTCTTATATCTTTTCAAATTTTCCAACAACTGTTGTTATTGCTTATCAGTTAATTCTGAGGATACTATAACAAGTAATGTAGATAAATCTCTTAAGAATGCATACTTTAAGTATGTATGAATTGTTTTCAGTTCTAGTTTAGGAGGTTTTTCAATAGAAGAAATCAAATTCTTATTACTTTTTGTAGGATCTAACATTTTAAATTATTCCTGAACATAATCCAAATCTTCTTTACTCACTTCCATAGATTCATCTTGAATTTTATCCTCATTTTGATATTCCTCATATTCCTTTTCAAATTCTCTTTCAAATGTCTTTTTGAAATATTCATGGCTTAGATATTTATTAATATCCATTCTGAAGCATTCATTCTCTTGCTCTTTTGTAGGGTATCTCATTTATTTTGTGATATTAAATGAAAATTTTTGATCACCGACTCCCTTTATTAACTTCTTTCTAATCTGCACATCTGTCAAAGCTCCTCCAGTGGCAAGGAATGGTCTCCCTAAAATAATAGGAATTTCTCTATCTTTCTCCATATCTACAATAATAAAGTCCATATGAAAGATAAATTTATCAACTTTTACCAAAACATCTTCTATAACTCCTTTAGGATATGTAATCGAATGATCAACTAATTGAAGAGTTACAATTGTAGGTGAAATATCTCTTAAGTCCAACCTTCTGAAAATTGATAACGACAGAAGATTAATACTGGCTCATAAATCACATAAAGCTTTTCCAAAAAATCTTTCACTAATAGCACATGGAATTGTAAAACTTCCAGGATCTTTAAGTTTTCAGGAAGCTTTTTCTCAATTATAGTGTTACACTCTTCACTGAGTGCAACAGTCTCATTATCTACAAACTTTTTTTTCTTATTAAATATATCCTTCATGAACTTCACATAGCTTGTCATTTGTTCCAAAGCTTCAACAAATGGAATATTTATCCTTAATTTCCTCAATATTTCCAAAAATTTTGAAAATTAGTTATCTCTATTTTTCTAGCTTCAATCTTTGAGGACATGGAGGTGGTTATCTTTCTACAGTGATTTTCATTAGTTTAATAGGACATTTTGACTCAAAATAAAAATCTTCACAAGATTTTTCATTTTCCACCTCATATTTTTCAACTTCAACTTCCACTTCTTTTTGAACTCTATTTTCTAATTCTTTTTCACTTCTTAGTTGAATAGCCTTAATTTGCTCTTTTTTATGATCTTTAGGATTTACTTCAACATTACTGGCAATGTTTCTGGAGGTCTATTAGTAAGTGCTGTAGAAATACATCCTAATTGATTTTCTATGTTTCTAATTATAGCTCATTGACTTTGTAATTGACTCTCCATTTGCAATATCAATTCTTCCACTGACAACTTTTTCTCCTTAATCTACAAATTATTAAAACATGGAGGAAAAAAAGGTTTATAAGTTGGATTTCCTTGATTGTTGGAGTTACTCAATGGGTTCGCAGCATTGTTTCCCCATTACAGATTTGCAGCATTAGAATTATTGTTACTCCAACTAAAATTTGGATGATTCATCCAACCGGGATTATAATAATTGGCTTAAGGATTATTAGAACAATTATTTATTGCATTTAAGGTCTCAAAAGAAGATTAGAATTTTATCATTTTTCCTAATGAGTTTTCCTCAAGCACAGGTGATGTTTGAGAATATTTCATTCCATATTGATCTATCTTTTCATTCCATATTGATCTATCTCATATTGATCTATCTTCTTCAATATAACACCTATTTGTGCAGCTAACATAGATATTGCATCAAAATCATGAGCACTAACTACTCTTTTTGGATTTATTCTTTCAGAGGGCCATTGAAAATTATTAGTAGCTATGTCTTCAATTAAAGAATATACTTCATCGATTGGTTTTGACATTAATGATCGACCAACAACATTGCCAATTATCGATCTAAGAGATCCAACCAATCCATTATAAAAAGATTGAATTATTAACCAATCTGGCAATGCATGATGTGAATATTTGTTAAGGAGATCTTTAAATGTTTCTCAGGCTTCATAAATTGATTCCCCTTCAAACTGACAAAAAGATATAATATCATTTCTAAGCTTAGCAGTTTTTGAAGGTGGGAAATATTTAGATAAAATTTTTTGTGATAAATCTCCCCAAGTTCTGATAGATCCACGTGTTAACAAGTTTAACCACATATTAGCTTTATCCCTTAGTGAAAAAGAAAAAAAGTATAAGTCTGATGACATCATTGCACACTCCATAATATTTAACTATAACACATAATTCTAGAAAACTAGCAAGGTGTAAATTAGGATCTTTAGTTGGTGTTCCCTCAATTGTTTTGTACCATTTGGATAATAGTAGGTTTAAGCTCAAATGAATTAGCACCTTCAATAGGGTTTTGTATACTTAAATGAATTTCATCTGTTGTAGGATTAACTTAATCTCTAGCAGGTTTAAGCTCAAATGAATTAGTAACTCTAATAGGTTTTTATATACTTAAATGAATTTCATCTACTGTAGGATTAACTTAATCTTTTAAAGGTCTTTGATGATATTCATTTTGATTTCCAACATTACTCAAATTACAAACCATTTTGCTAATATGGTCTATCTCTTTTTATTGTTTTCAAATTTTTCTAATTGTTCTTTCTAACTCAGAATCGTAGAGTACTAAATTATCAAATCTTACAGTACACATAAACAAACACAACAAGTAATTTAAAACTAAGAAAGCACACTTAAATAAAAAAAAATATTCAAACTAAACTACAAATTTTTTTTTTAATTTTTAAAAATAAAAATACTATAAATTATAAGATAACTTACTACTACTTTTAGCTACTTCCCCGACAACGACGCCAAATACTTGATGTAGGTGGATTTAGTGTGTTAATTTTGGAAATATTTTTTAATATTACAAAATACACATGACATATACAATAGCAAATATGCAAATTAATCCGAGCAAAATAACTTCATTTAAAATAGTTTTATCTTTTAAAAATCTTTAAACTACCAAATCCCCTTTAAAAATAATGCAAGTATACGTATCGCTCAAATAATAAAGGGCTCTAATGGAGTCCTAGATATCGATCCCACAGGGAAAATAGAAATATTTATAAATAAGTTCTTAAGATTATAATGTAAAGTACAATTTTAATAATACAAAAAGTAAGGTGCGAAGTTTGAATACTAGTGCGAAGTTTGAATACTAACGAAGTTTGAATACTAAGTACTAAGTGAATGCTAATTAAAATTAAAGTTGAAAGACAAATTTAACTATACTAAATGCTAAACTTTTAAAAGTAAACTTATGAAAATTAAACCTAAGAGGTTGTGAAGGAAAGTTCAAATTTAAGAAAGCATCATTTTTCTTTACAATGAGTATATGGATTGTGAAGAAATTAAAATCACTTGAAAATATATGTAAAAACTGTTTTGTGCCAAATAGGAGCAATCTTATTCTTTACCCTCTTTCGTGTGTATAAATAACATTGACTAATCTAGAGTTTGGCCCCTGATTCCGTGGTTAGGTTGGGAGGATAATGGCTGCCAGTCCAGAGCTCCCACTACTCCCTCCTCTAAGGGTTAACAATCTCGCATCAGTTTCCAATCAACTGGATTAAATTGGGGATTTTAATCCATCACCTTAAAATCTTCAATTCTGCATCAAACAAAGTGTATTTCTCTATTTATTTGTGCTCAAATCCATGGATGAAATACTATCCCATAAAATTAAATGTGATTCTACACATAGTGTAGAAATCATACCACTTTCAGAACATATGTTTCTCAACACATTTTAATATTTCAATTGGCCAGATCGAAAAGTAATGAATATTGGAGTTCAAATCATCACAAATTTTTGACATTTAAAATCGTATAAAACAAATTCAATTCTTCATAAAACCATATCTCAAAGTAGGGAGAATAATAAAGAAGACTACTTAAAATTCATGAGAAGGAGACAACAACTTGGATTTCATATATAAAAACAAGTTTGCAAAACGAAAGAAATAAAAGATGCAACTTATCTCATAATCTTTCCTAAGCAAATCCCTAGATGTTCTCTTCAAGACTTTCTCTCTTTACAAGCACTCTCAATTCTCTCTTAGAAGTGTAATAAAGAAGAAATCTCTCACCTTCCCTCTCCTTTTACAATCCTTGAAGAAAATCTCCAAACCCTTGACTTTCTCTCTCTATCACTATCTCTCCTTCACGCCACACACACCTCAAGCAACTCCCAACTCTTTTTTTTTCAAGCCCTAGACTTCCCTCTCTTTTATCAAAGGCTGCCTCCCTCTAAAAATAATTCAAAATTCCCTCTGAAATTCTGTTCAAAAGTCAACACTTTTGAATTTAAAGACATGTCCATTGATATAAGAGACATATTCTTTTAAAAAAGAACTTCTAAAGTGTCTAGATGCATTGAATTACTCCAAGGGGTGTTTAGAATAAGTGTCCCTTTGAAAATTCACACAAATCTTGTATGGAACCGCCTTAATCAGCAAAACGTCATCCCTGGCGCATTTGGAGCCAAATCTGGTGCATCATGTGTCAACTCTCTGTCAAATAACGCATCCGGCGCATCACGTGCCAGCTTGCTGAAGACCACGCTATTTTGGGGTTTGGCTCATCTAGCGCCAATCTGGTGCTTCTGGCACCAATCTGAAGCATCATGCGCCAATATTGCGCATCTTGCGCTAGAATCCAAATATTTATTGTTTTGGCTCTAAATTTCGTCTTTTTTGCTATTTTTACTACAAATGCCTAAAATTGATATACCTACACAAAAACATGAAAATAGTCTTCTTTAAAGTGCAATATCACCAATAATAAGCATAAAATATGTACTTAAAACTACATATTTTTTTGGTGTATCAGTTATCTCTTTTTTTCTTCTTCAATCTTTGAGGAAATGGAGGTGGTGGTTGACCAAAGGAAAATATGTTGAGATTTTCATACCTATTTTACACTGATTTTGATGATATTGCACTTTAAAGAAAGGTATTTTTATGTTTTGTTGCAGGTATGTTGAATTATGGTCATTGGAGAAAAAAGATGCAAAAATGAGCGAATTTGGAGCAAAAAGGACAAAAATATGGAGATTTGATCTTGGGCACCGACGGTGAGCTCGATGCCACCGACGACGAGTTGTTCTCGAGGGTCCAAAATTAGATATTCTAGAAGGCCGCCGACGGCCCCATCAAGGCCGCCGACGACGAGCACTTCGATTCTCTCAACAGGTACATTGAATGTGGATGATTTTTGAAGGGACACTTGGGAAACTCTTGAAAACTCTTCTACAACTTTAAAAGAAACATTGAGAGGCCAAAAAAGGTGTCCACGGGGTGTCCGCGGAGTCTTTGTTGTTTGAGGTACCGATTATAGTGTAGAGATTGCTTAGTGTTATGAGGAATTTTTCGACAGATTGTAAGAGTGGTAGGAAAGTGAGAGATTCCTTCCTCCTTGCTGCTTCGAAGGAGAATTCTGTGTGCTGTAAAGAAAGGAAGAGATTCAGAGGAACTTCAAGGAGTTTTCTTGGGGAGGAATTAGAGATAAGTTGTATTTACTTATTGAAGTTTGTATGACTTTGTTCCATGAGAATTTTAAATAAGTTGTGATGTTCTTTTCACTTTAATCTTATTTATTTTCAATCTAGTCAATTGATTTGCTAAAATATGTTGTGTTTTACAACTAAAGTGAGGATTACTTCCAAGATTTAAGGAGGTTAAAGTCCATAAAAATTGGGAGCAAATAAATAGGGAAATAAAAATTATCGGGCATAGAATTGGAGATTTTAGAGTGACAGACTAAAATCCTCAATTTGGTCATGTCGTTTGGGTGCTGAAGTGTAGTTGTTAGCCCTCAGGCGAGGAGAACGTGAGAGCTCCAAAGTGAGAGCTGGTATCCTCCCAGCCTAGCCACAAATTCAGTAACCAAGCATATGATTAGTCAATGTTCTTTATGCCTAGTCCAAAGGGTAAGGAATAGGTATGCTCCTATTTTACACAATACAATTTGAACTGATACAGTTTATCCATTCACTTAAATTTCTTGATAAGGAGAAGGATGCTTTCTTATATATTGAACTTCACATTAGAAACTTTATTAGTAGAATTAGTTGATTGAGAGTTTATTAAAATTACATTTTTATTTAAATTTCCTATTAGTGACAAATATGCAATTTGAACTATGTTGTTGTGATTAAGTATTGATTTTCTAACTCTTAAGTTCGTAGCCTCTTATATTACTCCCTGTGAGATTGATATCCAGGACTCCATTAAAGCCTTGTGATACTTTAGTGATACGTGTACTTGCGTTGATAAGTGTGACTTTGTGATTATTGAATATTTATACACATCTTTATCAAATATATAACTGTTGTCAAGTTTTTGGCACTGTTGTCGAGGATTTAAATTTTCTAACAGTTGTATCAAATTCTTGTATTTTTGAGCATATATAAAGTCGCTATCAAGTTTTAGGTGCCATTGTCGGGGAGTAAAAATTAGATTAAATATTAAAATTATTAAAATTATATTTTTATTTCAATTGCCTATTAGTGATAAATATGCAATTTGAACTATATTGTTGTGATTTTTTATACACATCTTTATCAAATCTATAACCGTTATCAAGTTTTTGGCACCGTTGTCAGGGATTTAAATTTTCTAGCAGCAGTATCAAATTCTTGTATTTTTAAGCATATATAAAGTCGCTGTCAAGTTTTTGGCGCCGTTGGCCGGGGAGTAAAAATTAGATTTAAAAAAAATCATAATTAGAGTAAAGGACAAATTAGGACTATTAGAAAACTTTTACTTGAATTACAACTTATTTTCATATTTAGTTAACTGTTTTTCTGTGTACTGATTTCAAT
>NW_018229379.1:28460-40928 GCF_001263595.1 Phalaenopsis equestris
AGAGGAGTAGTAGATTTACTTTACTACCTATATATCTATGTGTGTGATTTGATTTGAACTTATGTGTTTGCTTTACTTTTGAATTTTGCTTTTAGATCTCAATATAGTTGAGATTGAGCATAAAATGTTTGTTTTCAGCGTTTAGAGTGTTGTGTTTTGGATTGTGACGCTGTATCGATGTATTAAGGTTAATACCAAAGTTATGTGTGTCGTGTAACGTGCCCTTGGATTTTATATATAATTGTAAGGTTTTGTGTTGTGAATGTTTATTTGTGTTAGTACATCATTTAATCACCTAAATTTTTGTTTATAATGATTGAATGAATGTAAACGAGGCATGAAATTGATCGAAATCACAAAAATCTGAAATTGAACTAATTTTGAAAATCTTGCCGACGACGCCATCGACGCTGCTGACGGCGGATTTTTCTCGAGACTTAGGCTATTTAATTCAATAGAGCTCGCTAACGGTGCTGACGACACCACCGACGGTGAGATACCAAAAAAAACACTTTTAACCGTGATTTTGACCAGTCAACCACTACTATTCATCATCCCCTTCTTCTTAAAAAATGAAAATTTTGATCTAGGGCTATAAGATCTTGGATTTGGGGCAATTTCAAAGCGTTTAGACACCGGATTTTATCATCTCTCAGTAAGAGCTTCACTTCAAACTAAAAATATTTGATTTTCAGCTTGAATGTCTTCCACATTGAGGAGATCAAAAAAATTGAGAATGTGGAAAAAATATTTGGAAGAAATTCATGGAACTTAGTTTTGAACTCTTAGAGTCACTCTTGGAAGCCATTGTTTGGGTATAAGTGTATTTCAGAAATTTTTTTATTTTTTATATAATTTTGATTAGATTGAAATGGCTCCTTGACAAAAGAGGTGACTTGAGTCTGTCGATTCTCGCTTCATCAATGCGAAGGCTCAGTCGAGATTTACTTCAATATTTCAAGGGAAGAAATGTATACAAGATTGTGTTTTTGAGAGTCCGGGAAGAGAAGTCGAATGAGTTATTACCGAATGGAGGTGAAAAAATTTCTATTATACCACCAATAAGGCTGCTGTCAATGTTTTGAAAGAATTATATGCCAATGCGTTCTATTCTGAGGATGGAACCGTTCGAGTAAGAGGGTTTTCTGTTTAGTTTAGTGCTACCCACATTAACTCATTTTATGAAGTCCCAGACTCCTATATCTACAATTATGCAACCTCCATATGAAACCTTCAATACAATGGAAGGCCCGCTGAACGCTGTCATTAACTTTCTCACTGATGGGAATGGACATGGAAGATAAAGCAGCGAGAACGGGTAAATTTTTCTGCTTCCATGTTGAATGCCACATCTAAAGCATGACACTATTTTATTTCCTCTACTAGGTTACCTACCTATCACCATAGTGAGGTAACAAGAGATAGAGCTATTTTGAATTTTTGTATTCAGAACAATCGGACTATAAATGTGGGGAGAATTATTTATAAGAATATTTTAACCACGATAAGGAGTGAATCAAGTGGAGGTTTAGGACATCTTGGCCTCATTTATGCACTTTGACAACTTTCTGGAGTTGAAGCTGGAGATGATGAAGAATGGTTTTACCCTATGAAACCCATTATTAAAGTTAATTTAAAGACGTATGAATCCCATGAAGGATAGAGATCTGGGAGTAGAAGTAAAGAACCTTCTACTAGTAGAGATATCCCCTCTACTAGCTATGACCTTCCATCCTCTAGTTCCCCTACCCTTCAAGATTTAATGAATGAGTTAACCTTGCAGCGGAAGAGTATAGAGAAAATAAATGAAAGAATTGGGGGATTAGAACGTAGACATGATTATGATAGTGAGTACCTACAGAGACATTCTGACTTCGAGATAGCTTACTATGAAGCTCAGGCCCGACACTACAGAGGTGAGCCTGATGTTATTTTTCTTAAATGTCCCCATTATACTCAGTATCCGCCCAATCCACCTGCTGACCTGGGAGACGAGGATATAGTATGGGATTTTGATATATGATAGTGATTGATGTACTTTTGTTTTGTGATTTTGTGATAGAGATAAATGTATGTTTGTTTGTACTTTCATTTTATTCTATATTTTATTTTATGTTTGCAATTAGAAAATTCATAATTATTGTTATAAATGTTTAGTGTTGTAGTTGAAATTTGCATGTGTGGTTATAATAAACTTTCATTAGTACTTTATAAAATTGTATTGTGATGTGTTAGTGAATTATTGTGTTTGTATAATGTTTAGTTTTGTACTTATTTCAAAATTTCATTACCCAACAAATTCTCTAATGCTTTATAGGTATATAAATCTCCTAATATTACAGACCAGTTAAAGTAAAAATTTTGAGAAGGAACTGCAAAAATTTCAGAAAGATGAAAATGCCTAAAGTATTGAGGTCTTATTTATATTTAGAATTTTTCTTTCCACATGTATCATTCCATATTGAAAAATTTAAGTTTGGGGGAGGGAAGAAAAAGATTAACTATTATATGTTCCCAATTTAAATATTTTCAAAAATTATTAAAATGATCTTTTGTAGTGATTTTTAATTTAGATAACTACATTTTGGAGATATTTAAATATTATGGTAGATTTAAAGAAATATTTTTGTAATGAAAACTATTTTTGTAGATTAAGATATTTAGTATAAGAGAATAAGACTATAGTTAACTATTTAAAGTAAAGAAAACTATATTTTGAAATATTAAGAATCTTAGAAATTCATTTGAGAAAAAAAGATTGGGGCTCAATGATGTAAAAGCTATGAAATACTTATAAGGTAAAATAATGCATTGAGTTTCAAATTTAGAGGGAAAGAAAGTGAAGTTCAAAATTATTAAAGGCTATCCAGATATAGTAATCTTCACATGAAAAAGAAAAAGAAAGGATTGACAACAATCCCTGAAAAGAAAAGAAAAATATATAGGATTGAAAGCAATCCAAATAAAAAAAAAATATAAGTGAGGAGAAGCTTGAGGAGATGCCTAATCAAAAATTGGCTTCACTTGAACCTACCTAAAGGGAAAACCTAAATACAATCTAGAAATTATATTTATGGAATAACATCTTTTACTAGTAATGTTCTCATGAGGTTCCTATCATTTAAATATTTTAAGTGACATGATATTGCAACATAGTCATTCTTGAAATGAATAGAAGACTAGAACTCTTAAACTTGATGACTAGATAGTCTTGTATCTACAGAGTTAACTTAATTACTTGAAATTTTTTTGAAAATCTCACTTTAGAATTTACTTAAACCAAACTTATAGTATTTCTGAATTAAAACCTTACCACAGTAGATCATAACTTTTATGTAGTACTAAAATTACTTGAGGACAAGTAATAGTTATAAGTTTGGGGGATTTTGACCAAATGAAAATAGGAAAATATGTTAAGATATTCATACATATTTTACACTGATTTTGATGATATTGTACTTTCAAGAAAGGTATTTTTGATGTTTTGTTACATGTATGTTGAATTATGGCCATTGGAGCAAAAAGATGCAAAAAGAAACTAATTTTGAGCAAAAAGGACCAAAATACGAAAATTTTATCTTGGGCACCGACGACGAGCTTGACGCCGCCGACGACGAGTTTTTCCTGAGAGTATAAAATTAAATATTTTAGAAGGCCGCTGACGGCGCCAACGAGGCCGCCGACGGCGAGTACGTCGATTCTCTCAACAGATGCATTGAATGTGGACAATTTTTGAAGGGACGCTTGGGCAACTCTTGAAAACTCTTCTACAACTTTAAAAGAAACATTGGGAGGCCGATCCACCGGGTGCCCATGGAGTCTTTGTAGTTTGAGGTGCCCATTAGAGTGTAGAGAGTGGTTAGTATTGTGAGGAATTCTTCGAGAGATTGTAAGTGTGGAAGGAAAGTGAGAGATTTCTTCCTCCTTGCCGCTTCGAAGGACAATTCTGTGTGCTGTAAGTAAAGGAAGAGATTCAGAGGAACTTCGAGGAGTTTGCTTGGGGAGGAATTAGAGATAAGTTGTATTTACTTATTGAAGTTTGTATGACTTTGCTTTTATATATAAATTCCAAGTTTTGTCATATCTTCTCCATGAGTTATGAGTTGTTTTCTCTGTATTTCTCCTTATCTTGAGATTTTGTGAAATGGTGATTTGAATTGGTTGTGCCATGAGAATGTTAAAGAAGTTGTGATGATCTTTTCACTTCAATCTTAATTTACTTTCAATCTGGCCAATTGATTTGTTAAAATATGTTGAGTTTTACAACTAAAGTGAAGATTACATCCAAGATTTAGGGAGGTCAAAGTCCTTGAAAGTTGGGTGCAAATAAATAGGGAAATAAAAATTATCGGGCGTAGAATTGGAGATTTTAGAGTGACAGACTAAAATCCTCAATTCGGTCCTATCGTTTGGGTTTTGAAGAGTAGATGTTAGCCCTCTGGCGAGGAGAACGTGGGAGCTCCGAAGTGAGAGCCGGTATCTTCCTAGCATAGCTGCAGATTTAGTAACCAAGCATGTGATTAGTCAATGTTCGTTATGCCTGGTCCAAAGGGTAAAGAATATGTATGCTTCTATTTGGCACAATACAATTTGAACTGTTTCAATTTATCCATTCACTTAAACTTCTTGACAAGGAGAAGGATGCTTTCTTATATATTGAAGTTCACATTAGAAACTTTATTAGTAGAATTAGTTAATTAAGAGTTTATTAAAATTACAATTTTATTTCAATTGCCTATTAGTGACAAATATGCAATTTGAACTATATTGTTGTGATTAAGTATTGATTTTTTAAATCTTAGTTCGTAGCCTCTAATATTACTCCCTATGGGATCGATATCCAGGACTCCATTAGAGCCATGTATTACGAGCAATATGTATACTTACGTTGATAAGTGTGACTTTGCATCTATTGAATATTTTATACATATCTTTATCAAATCTATAACCACTAACAAGTTTTTGGTGCCGTTGTCGGGGATTTAAATCTTCTAGCAACAGTATCAAATTCTTGTATTTTTAAGCATATATAAAGTCGTTGTCAAGTTTTTTGTGCCGTTGCCGGGGATTTAAATCTTCTAGCAGCAGTATCAAATTCTTGTATTTTTAAGCATATATATAGTCGCTGTCAGTGGTCTTTCTACAGTAATTTCATTGGTTTAGTAGGACATTCTGACTCAAAATGAGAATCTTTACCATATTTTTCATTTTCCACCTTATCTTTTTCAACTTCAACTTCCACATCCTTTTGAATTTTATTTTCCAATTCTTTTCCACTTACTAGTTAAATAGCCTTAATTTGCTCTTTGTTATGATCTTTATGATCTGCTTCAACATTAATAAGCAACGTTCCTGGATGTCTATTGTTAAGTGCAGTGGCAATATATCTTAATTGATTTTCCACGTTTCTAATTGCAGCTCATTGACTTTGTAATTGGCTTCCCATTTGCAATATCAATTTTTTTATTGATAATTTTTTCTCCTTACTCTGCAAATTATTAAAACCTAAAGGGTAATAAGGTTTATAAGTTGGATTTCCTTGATTGTTGGAGTTTCCTAATGGGTTCGCAGTGTTGTTCCCCCATTGCGGATTTGTAGCATTAAAGTTATTGTTACTCCAACTAAAATTTGGATGATTCTTCCAACCAGGATTATAATAATTGACATAAGGATTATTAGAACAATTATTTATTGCATTTATTTCATTTGATGGATGAGATTCTATCATTTGTCCTAATGAGTTTTTCTCAAGCAAAGGTGTTGTTTGAGAAAAATTCATTTCATATTGATCCATCTTCTTTGATATAATTTTGATATAGCAGTTATTTGGGTAGCTAACATAGATATTGCATCAGAATCATGACACTAGCTACTCCTTTTGGATTTACCCTTTCAGGGGCCATTGAAAATTATTAGTAGCCATCTCTTCAATTAAATAATATGCTTCATTGAATGGTTTTGACATCAATGATCCACCAGCAGCATCATCAATTATTGATCTAAGAGATCCAACCAATCCATTATAAAAAGTTTAAATTATTAACCAATTTGGCAACACATTGTCTGGACACTTCCTAAAGAGATCTTTAAATCTTTCCCAGGCTTCATAAATTGATTCTCCTTCAAACTGACAAAAAGATGTAATATCATTTCTAAGCTTAGCAATTTTTTAAGGTGGGAAATATTTAGATAAAAATTTTTGTGACAAGTCTTCCCATCTTCTGATAGATCCAGGTGCTAAGGAGTTTAACCACATCTTAGCTTTATATCTTAGTGAAAAAGGAAAAATTCTAAGTTTGACAACATCATTTGACACTCCATCATATTTAAAAGTAGCACACAATTCTAGAAAACTTGTAAGGTGTAAATTAGGATCTTTAGTTGGTGTTCCCCCAAACTAATTATTTTATATCATTTGGATAATAACAGGTTTAAGCTCAAATGAATTGGCAGCTGCTCCCGACTTTTTATATAGATGAAAAATGCAATGTATACGATTATATGCTTTATTTCCTTAATAGTTATTCTTAGTTTGCAACAAAGTTTAAAACTTGATCCAAAACAAAAGCAAAGTAAGTTTTCCACTATGAAATAAATAAGAATGCAATTATAATATTTAAATATGGGATACTACGTAAGTATACATATCGTTATCATATAATGCAAGACTTTTTGATTAAGCCCCAAATATCGAACCCACGGGAAATTAACAATCTGCACTTTAGAAAACTATAAAGTTTATATCACAAAAATCTACTTCACAAAATAATTTTACTTAACTTAAGAGGCTATAACAGGAATGAAAATTCAATTCTTTTTTTTATTTTTGATTTATGAAAATAAAGTAAGCAACTAATTAACTTAACTAAATATTTGAAAGAAGAAGGCTATATAAGTAAAATATCTTTTTTCTTATCATGAATCAGTAATAAGTATAAAAATTATGTTGTGGGAGTATGCTAAATGTGTTGTGCCAAATAGGAGCAAAAAATATTCCTTACCCTTACTATAGATGCTATAAAGAACATTGGTTAATCTATAGTTTGAATAGTCTTGAAGATCAGCTAGACAGGAAATATATTAGCTCTCACTCTAGAGTTCCCTCTTCTCCCTCCACCTAGAGGCTAACACCTCATATCAAAACCTAAAACTATAAATCAAATTGATGGCTTAAACCTTTCACTGTAAAGTCCTTTAATTCTACACCCTTAAGAAGTTTATTTCTCTATTTATTTGCACTCAACCCCAGAACTAAATTCTCATTCATAAAACCAATATGTGATTCTAACCATTTGTTGATTGAGACAATACCATCTCAGATCTTACATGTTCTCACAAAATGTATTAACATATTAGTTGACCAAATGAAGAAGTAAATGAAGTGCAAGGTCTCAAATCATCACAACTTCTTCCAACATTGAAGTTTAATATTTCACACAAAATCCTTTAAATACTTAATCACTTACCATTTTAAGGAAAATGATAACAAAAACTACTCATAATCCATGGAGAAAACACACCCACACATGAGTTTAAAAGTAGAAATCATGCACACAAATAAGAAATATAGATTAAAACCAAGTGTAGTCACAAAGGCAAACACTTATCTCAAATCCTTTCCATCAAATGTCTTGAAGTTTCTTTGAATTATCTTCCTTCACTCACAAAATGAACTAACACTCAAAATAAAAAGAAAGTTGCCGCTGGCGGCGGCGGTAGTTACTTGGATGGATGATGACAGTAAAATCTGATGGGTGGTTGGCCCCTTGGCTTGATGATCCAATCATTCTTTAATAAAAATCCAAAAGGTGCCTTGGTGTCCCTTCAAAATGTGTCTCCATTCAATGAATCTTCTAGAAGTTGCCTTCTTAAAAACCAATTAAATGAATTTTCATGTCCATGGGATATTTCTCACATTTTTACCAAGGGATGCTTCAAACGCCTCTTCAAAAGTTCATCTAAATTCAATGAATCATCAAATAACTACTCTGGCTCTTAAGTGTGGGGTACTTACTGCTTAGGCGCGAGCTTCTAGCACTTAGGCGTCAATCTTGGGCGCTTAGGTGCCCAGTTCATTTTTGCATCTTTCTTCATTTTTGCTCCAAATTTGACCCTTTTTCACTCCTTTTAGCATTTTTCATCCTTTTTATTATATCTGAAAGAAAAACAGACAAATGCGTTTAATTAAAGTGTAATATCTAAAAAACTAGGTATAAAAAGGTGTATTAAAACACTTTATATTTTAGGTGTATCAGCAGCTACAGTAGGGTTTTGTATACTCAAATGAATTTCATCTGTTATAAGATTAGCATAATCTCTTAAAGGTCTCTGATGATGTTCATTTTTATTTCCAGCATTACTCAGATTGCAAGCCATTTTGCTAATATGATCTATCTCTTTTAGTTGTTTTAGTTGTTTTCAAAATTTTCTAATTTTCAAAATTTTCTAATAGTTCTTTCTAACTCAGAATCATACGGTACTAAATCTTAAGATCTTACACTGCGCATAAACAAACACAATAAGTAATTAAAATAAGAAAACACACAAAAATATAAAAATATTCAAACTAAACTACAAAATTTTTTTTAAAGTTTAAAATAAAAATAAATAAAATTATAAAAAAACTTACTACTACTTTCTGTTACTTTTCCGACAACGGCGCCAAAAACTTGATGCGAGTGGATTTAGTGTATTAATTTTGCAAATATTTTTCAATATTACAAAATACTCATGGAAGATATAATAGTAAATAAGTAAATTAATCCCAACAAAGTAAACTTAAATGAAAATAGTTTTATCTTTTAAAAATCTTTAAACAACCAAACCTCGAAAAAATAACTTAAGTATGTTGACCTTACTTCTTATTGAGGTCTAGTTTCCTCTTTAGTAGCCTAAGGTCTAGCTATAGGACTTTCCTGTTGACTACTCCTATAAAACTAGTAATGGAACCCTCACCATTAGAAATTCTAAATTCTTCTTTGCTCAACTTGAAGTTCCATACACTGGTCCTAACCTCTAGCACTTCGTAGGTGTGGCCATTATAGAGGAGCTCAAGGAGAGTTCCCATAGGATTTCTTGGCCTTAAGGTTGACTCTAGGTGCTGGTCTTGAGCTAGTGCAGCTAGTGCATACACTGTCACTCACTTGCACATTACACATCAATCACAACCCTAAACCCAAACTTTATTAACTTTGATACTTTGATCCCTTGATCTTGATCGCTTGATCTTTTGGGAGACTCATGTAGTTGGTCCTCTAGATCCACTAGCCCTAGGCTAAGGTTTAGATAAGACCAGTACATAGAGGGGGATTGTAGAGGACCCAAATAGAGATTCCATTGGTTCATAGCTCAAATAGGGTGGTTGGCACCTCAATTTCACCAAAATATCTAACTTAGCCTTTTGTCCCCATCTACCCAATTTCTACCCAATCTACCAAAACACCCCCAAACCGTAAGTTTGACCAAAATTCCTAATTTCACCCAAAATACCTAAATTTGTTCAAAGATCATCTCAAACCATTTGAAACCACCCAAATTGCCCAAAACCTCCCAAAATTGCCAAAATTATCAAAATACCCGCAAAATTGCCAAAATATACTTGGTGGCCCAAACTTTCCCAAAACTTTCAAATCATTTCAATTATTCCCAAAACCAATTTGGACCCTTCAATTGAACCCAATTTGACCCATTTTAATCAAAAGTCCCAAATTACCCTTAAAGACCCAATTACCCTAATTCACCCCAAATGTCCACTAATTTGGTTCCAAATTTTCCCAATTTCAATTCTAAACTCAGATTCATCATGACCTAACTCAATTTAGACCAAATCTCAACCCAATTGATTCATACTTTGAGTTCAATTTCACCCAAATCCAAAACCCCCAATTTTGCCCCAATTTAGTCATGTGTCCAAATATCACCAAATTGAATGCACAAATCCCAAAATTGACACCCAATTGATTTTGAGAACTCTTTATAACACCCCCTAGACCATTTTGAACCTTAATTTGGACTTAGCTCAACTCTAGTCTAACCTAAACCCATGTATAACCCAACATCCTTGAATTGATCAAATGTCCAAAATCCCTCAAATTGAACCTCCAAATCAATTCAAAATCACTCCCTTTGTGACAATCATCTATATTGACAATCATCTATATCATATTGATCAATCAATTAAGTCTAATGTTATGGTTAGCCTAAGCCAAACTCAACTTAAAGCCAATTTGACCCAAATTGAACCCATGCATCAAAATTAATTAAGCCTTGTCAAATTAATCAAACCAAAGTTATTCCAACCACCAAGTGCACCCTAGTGACCAGGCTAGACTCACCTCCAACCACCAAGTGCACCGTAGTGACCAGGCTAGACTCACCTTGCCCACCCTAGATGATCTATGGACCAATGGTCCCTTAATTTAAGGGAATTCACCCCATATTTGACCAAAACTTGAAATAT
The DNA here is from genome assembly GCF_001263595.1 of Phalaenopsis equestris. Taxonomy (NCBI): domain Eukaryota; kingdom Viridiplantae; phylum Streptophyta; class Magnoliopsida; order Asparagales; family Orchidaceae; genus Phalaenopsis; species Phalaenopsis equestris. Next base: position 38,920 of record NW_018229379.1, read on the forward strand.
CTTCTTCATCTTTGCTTACCCTTGGGGGTTAATTATAATTAGCCCACCCTGACCTCTCTAAGCTAAGAGGTGACCAGACCTGGCCAGCCACCACCTCAAACGTCAGAAAATGTCAGCCTAAAGGAGCCTAAGGTGGGCAAAACCAAAAGTTAAACTCACCTGAGCTCGTTAAGCTTGATTGGTTGTTAGGGCTTTCTCCCCTCCACCTAGACAACACCCTGGCCACCTCAACTTTTCCTGAGAGCCACCATAGCCTCTCCTATTTAAACTACCCCCTCCACAACTACGGAAGAGAGTTAGCAAAATCTTTGGGGAAACTCTGTCCAATTGCTTCCAGAGACTCTCCAAGAACTCCTTAGCTCAATCCCATTATTTTCCTGACAAAAGGAAAATATGTTGAGATTTTCATTCTTATTTTACACTATTTTTGATGATATTGCACTTTAAAGAAGGGTATTTTTGATGTTTTGTTGTAGGTATGATGAATTATGGTCATTAGAGCAAAAAGATGCAAAAATGGTGCAATTTGGAGCAAAAATGAATAAGAAATGAAATTTTGCCCTGTCACCTTTCGATAAGTCTTTCGATGCTTAATCTCTTTTACACTTCTTGCATATTTTTTACTTGCATATTCTTTAATGAGATTACACTTTAAAGGAAAGTTATTTTAATGCTTATTTTTTAGGGCTATCTGTTAGGAACACAACATAACTGAAATGGGGCAAAATGAAGCTAAAACAGAGCAAAACGGAGCAAAACGGTGGAGCTGCGTCAAACGGAACGAAACGGTGGAGTTGCGCAGTCTGCTCGCCGACGGTGCCAAAAAGGCGCCGATGGCGAGATTTAACCGAGAAGACCAAAAAATGATAGAAAAGTTTGCCGACAGCGCCCTCGAGCCCGCCGACGGCGCCCGAGACGACTATGGAATGACTTTTGGCGTTTATGGGCCGAAATTCAATGTATTTAGACACTTTTTGAAAGGACTCTTGTGGCAAATCTTCAAACTTCATCCCTACGCTTTAAAAGAATGAATTTAGGTTAGAAAAAGAGGGGTTTTTTGTGAGAGGAATGTTAGGAAAAGTGTGGAAAAAGTTTAGGGTATTTAGAATAGGAGTAAAAATGTAGTTTTAGAATAGGAGTAGAAATCTAGATTTCTACTCTTTTGGAGAGATTGGAGAATAGATTTTGAGAGAATTTGTAAGGAGATGTTCTAGCATTGCATGGATTGGCGGGAGACTTTGTGGGAGAGATATTCATCTTTCTTTCAAAGGGAAAAAGCTAAGTATTGTGTTCTTAATTATCTTTTGAATTTTGCAAACACTTATCTAGTGGATTTGTTTTGGTTAAATGATGTTTCTATTGTGTTTTCTTCGTGCTTTATGATGGGCTTCTCTTACTCTCTCTTCTTGTTTGTAAATAATGGTATGAGAAGATAATCCCATTATTTTCATTTTAATTTTCTTTTGTAATGAGTAGAATTCATGTTTAGGATTTTGTGATGCATGTTAGAAGTAGATTTAATTATAAATGTGATGGTTTTTACTTGCACTTTATTTACATTACAATAAAGGCCTGTTGTAGTGTGTTAAAATTTATTGTAATTGCATTAAGACCCAAGAGGGCTGTGTAATTCTTAACAAAGTAGAACCACATTCAGATTCCATGGATGGTTAAGTTCATGGTAGTTAAATGCAAATAAATAGGGAAATATACTTTCATGGGCGTAGAATTGGAGATTTTAGGGTGACAGACTAAAATCCCCAATTCGATCCTATTGTTTAAGCACTGAAGTAAAGATGTTAGCCCTCAGGCGAGAGGAACGTGGGAGATCTAAAGTGAGAGTAGGTATCCTCCCAGCCTAGCCACGCATTCAGTAAACAAGCATAGGATTAGTCAGTGTTCTTTATGTCTGGACCAAAGGGTAAAAAATAGGATTGCTCCTATTTGGCACATACAATATTTAATGCATCTCATTCCTTTACATTATCCAATTCATTACATAAGAATAG